>NC_092754.1:99084379-99274379 GCF_047496795.1 Chiloscyllium punctatum | reverse complement strand
ACACTGATCTGCATTAAAATCCATTTACCATTTCTTGGCCCACTTCCCCAGCTGATCAAGGTACTGTTGTAAGTTCTGAAATTTCTGATTACCTTTGTCATTCTCCATGTAACCGCCTATTTTATTGTCACCTTCAAACTTACAAATCATGTACATACATTCTTATCTAAATTATAGATATATGTAATATATAGTGGTGCCAGCATCGCCCCGATGCATTCTATTAGTCCCAGGCCTCCAGTCCGACAAACATTCTTCCACTGTTACTCTTTGCTTCCTACCATCAAGCCAATTTTGTATCCAATTTGGCAGGTCCTCCTCAATTTTCATGCGATCTAACCTTCCAGAGCAGCGCACCATGTGGAAGCTTATTGAAGGCCTTACTTGAATCCATATAAACTACGCATACCACCCTAATCTCCTCAACGTTGCTGGTCATTTCGTCATAGAATTCGAACAGATTTGTGAGCTATGGTGTCCGATGCACAAAGCCGTGCTGACTTTGATGATAGACTTTTGCCTGAAACATTGATTTTCCTGTTCCTCGGATGCTGCTTGCTCTTCTAGCTTTTCTAGCAACACTCTAATCTTGCTTAGAATCACACCCTGTCTTTCCTAATGCACGTATATCTTATCTCTCAGAACCTTTTCCAGTAAGTTACCTGCTACAGGTTTGAGGTTTAATGGTCCATAGTTCCCAAGTTTTTCTTTTTAGCCCTTCTTAAGTGAGGGCACAGTATTTGCTACCCTCCAGTCCTCTGAGACCTCACCTGTTGGCCAGCGATGATGCAAATATATCAGCTAGGGGTCCCGCAATTCCTTCTCTGTCCTCCTGCAGTGTTCCTGAATATATTTGGTCAGGACCATGAGATTTATAGAAATAATTCAAAGTCTGAATAATACGTCTATTTATTTCAGGTATAAACACCAAAGAAAGGGAAAATGACGCAATGATGTTTAACAAAACAAATTAGAAATGGTATTAATCATAGGAAGTGGCTTTGGAAGAATTTCAGTCATTGTGAAAACCTGAGAATTCTCACAAATTCACGATCTAGAAACAAGGGCCATGAAATTGATAAGGAAATCAAAAACAGAACATGAATGCTCAAACAAGAACAAAAACACAGCATAAATCTACAATCTGTATTTCAAAGGAAACAAAGTAAAACCAAGGTCAAATATGGAAATTGTTAATTGGGAGAGGAGAGTTTATTGTGAAAAACAGGGAAATGGCCAAGAAAAGAACCAGTTACTTTACATCTGTCTTCATGGAGGAAGATCCACAAAATCACCCAGTAATAAACAGTGATCATGTTGGGCTTGTGCAACTGAACACATAAAGTCAACTTATATCAGTAACAAGGTGGTATTTGAAAGTGTAACTGGATTGAGCATTGCTAAGTCTGACAAATCTAATGTACTTCATATTAAAATGTCAGACATAAATCAGCAATAGAAATATTAATTGCACTGTCGATGATTGTGTTTTATTTTCGTGTGCATTCTGCAAAGGCTGGAAGCAATTGTGGATAAATGGAAGTTAGCAAACGTGGCACAAGCACTATAGATTAATGGAAGGAATCCAAGCATCTATAAAGGGAAGAAGGCATAGTTTGGAGTACTGCCGAACAATTAACTTGACATCTGCAAGTTGAAAACTGTTGGAATCTATTATACAGCATGTGATATTGGATATTCAGGAATTAACAGCAACAATGGAGAAAATCCACATGCATTTCTGACAGATGTCGAACTCAATGTGCTATTAGTTTTTAGACCCCATCAACCACCCTCTGAGAAAAGGAACAGGAAGTGACTTCGCCACAGGAAATAGCATCACCAGCACAAGGAAATCCAAACATTTCAATGGAAAGCAGGAATTTAAAGCATTGTTTCGCATGAGGTCCACTGAAGATGTTACCTAGTAAGATAAAGAAAAGTCTGGAAATGTAGCGAATAAACCTGTATCCATTGTGTAAAGCGTTGGTGATCCAATCTGAGAAAGAATATACTGACCACATTAAAATGCAATAGACATTGTCCAGATTAATCCCTCAGATGGCGAGATTGCCTGATGAGGAAACTCGGCCTGTATTCTTTAGAGTTTGAAAGAATGAGAGGAGGGTCACAATGAAACTTTGAAACTTCACAAAACATATGCCAAGTTGGAAATAAACAGGACGTTTCCCTGGCTGTCAGTTCCACATTCAAGGCAAATAATTGCAGTTTAAGGGATAGATCATTTAAGACCACAATAATGAGGAAATTCTTCACTTGGTGAGAACTGCCTAAAACAGGGGCATAGAAACCTGATGGTAGGGCAAGATTAGGGAGAATTCCAGGATATTCTGCAAGTGTGTCAAGCAGAAAAGAATAACAAAGGAACAGGTCGGAGTCATTCGTGACTTGCCAAGTTGCATCCAAATCATCTTCCTGTTAGGAGACAGAGGGTAGTGGTTGAAGGCTGATAGTGTTACTGAGACCGGTGTCCAATGGTGTATCACAGGGATCAGTACTGTGTCCCTTATTATTTGTGAGACGGAGGTGTTGGTGTTGGACTGGGGTGGACAAACTTAAAAATCACATAACACCAGGTGATCGTCCAGCAGGTGTATTCAGAAGCACGAGATTTCAAAGCGCACAACCACCTGATGAAGAAGCAGCTCTTCGAAGCTCGTGCCTCCGAATAATCCTGTTGGGCTATAACCTGGTGTTGTGTCATCTTTAACCTGATTATTTGTGGTATTCATAAGTGATGCAGCTGTGAATATAGACAGGGGTGGCGGGAGTATGACAACTAAGTTTGTGTTTGATACAAAGTTTGGCCGGGTGGTTGGCAGTGAGGAGGAAGATCTTATGTTACAGGAAGATACAGATGGAATGGTCAGATGGGTGGATCAATGGCAGATGGAATGTAACGCTGATGCATATGAAATGATGCACTTTGGAAGAAGGAACTGGACAGGGGAGAACTCAATGAATGGCAGCACACGAAGAAGCTCAAAGGGTGCGTCTCCACAAATCCCTGAATGTGACTAAACTGGTTAATGCACAATTTGAGAAAGCATAGGACAGTAGATATAACCTTTATTCATCAAGGCATTGATTATTAGAGCTAAGCGGAAGTTTGCTTTTGCCAAGATGGAATACTGATTGCAGTTCTGGGAGCCACATTACAGGCAGAATGTAGTGGAGAGGGCTCAGAGGAGATTCACGAGGATGTTCACTCGGATGGAGCGTATGAGCTATGGAGATAGGCTGGATAAGCTCGGGCTGTTTAGTTTGGAGGAGAGAAGGCTGAGTGGGCCGAGATTCAGAAGGATAGGATTATGAGGGACATGGACAGGATGGATAGATAGTAGCTGTTCCTTTTAGTCAAAAGGCCAAGAACAATGGAGCACAATATAAAGTGAAGGATTTGAGATTTGGAGAGGAAATGAGGATTGTTTTTCACTCAGAGGGTGCTGGGGTCAGGAATGCACTTCCTGAGAGAAGAATTGTCATGGTAACTTCACAACCATTAGAAAATACACGGTTGTGAACTTGAAATGCCATAAGATTCACGGCTACGGTCTTGTGTCGGAAGGTGGGGCTAATGTCGACCGTGCTGTAGTGTTGATGGGACAAAGTCAGTGCTTCTGTGTTTGCATGGCTGTGGAAGATCAATCAGTGAGTAGCTTAAGATAGGAATCGATGGGTTTCTGAAGAGTATATTAACAAGGTTTTTAAGATTGAACTTGTAATATCTTCTGAAAATATGTCAATGGCAAAATTACGGGAAAAAAGTGCAGCTTTCATACAGTCTGACACCAGAGAATTAAGGACAGGGAAAAGGAAGAACTGAGGACCAAATACTTCAGTTATGTCTTCACATAAGAAAACGAAACAAAAAAGAAAATTTCCCAACAAAACTAGTGAACATTAGTCTGTTTAGAAAAAGGGGATAGAATGAAATTAGCACCTGAACAGTTTTAGAGGAAGTATTGGAACTGAAAGTAATGAGCACAAACAAAGTCAACAGAGATTGATCAAATGGGAACCATATTTGAGAAAGTGCCTTTAGCATAATTATGGAGAAGCAATCAATGAAATATGTGCATTTTCAGAAAGGTTTTGATAAAGCCTATTATGCAAATTCAAATACTATGGGATTGGGACTTATATGGTTTTAGAATGGGAGAGCTGTCAGGAAGCAGTGACGAGAAATAAAACAATGTATTGTTTGAATGGAAGGCTTGGAGGATACAGCAAGGGTTGGGGTTTGGGCCCCAGCTATTCCCAATACACATCATATGTATGTTTGATTGGATCAAGTACAATATTTTCAAGTTTGCAGATGGCACTAAACAATATCAGATTGTGAGTGGGTGAGCAGGATGTCAAAATGCTCCAAGGTGATTGAGACAAGTGGACTATCTGGGCAAATACATGGCACATGAGGAGCAATGGGGAGGGGAGGCGGGGGATATGTGATATTGTGACCTTTGATGGGAAAAACAAAACTGGAGCCTATCATTTGAAAAGGGATTGGTTGAAAAATGTTGATCTATAAAGGAACTTAAACTGCATTTTTGTTTCTTCTGTGCAGCCCTCCGAGGTCAGTGTAGCGCAATGAGATCTGAATCATGAAGTCAATACTGGGAATGGCATTGGCACGCTGACCAGTGTACACAGACCCACAAGTGGGGAGCTGTAACATTCAAAAGGATCTGGATCTCCTTGTACACCAATCACTGAAAGAATATTGCAGGAGCAGAAAGCAGATAGGCAGATAAATCGTGTATTCACCTTCATTTCAGGGGGATTTGAATACAACAGTAAGGGTGTTTTACTGCAGCTGCACAGGGCATTGGTGAGACCTCATCTCGAACTCTGTGCAGTATTACGTACACTTTTGGTCTTCTTACCTAATAAATGACAAATCTGACATTGAGGGACAGCAGCGAAGATGACCTGACTGATCGCTGTTGTGGGAGCAGAGTCTGAGGCGGCTGGGTCTGAATTCCATGGGCTTTAGGAAAATGAGTGGAGATATCAGTGAATTATATAAAACTCTGTCAGGACAGACAGATTGGAAGCAGGGTTGACAATTCCCCTGGCTGGGACATCAAAGCAAGGGGCCACAGTATTAGGTACAGACAGACCACTCTGCATTGAGATGAGAACAAGTGTCTGCACTCAGAGACTGGTGAAACTGAGGAATTATCTCCCAGATCAGACTGTGGAAACCAAGGCACTGAACATAAAAATGGATTTCTGGAAACTAAAGGGATAGGGAGAGAGCAGGGTATGGTATGAAGATAGAGGATCAGATATCATTACAGGTTGCTCTGCAATAACGTGGTAGCTGTGTTGCTGTGCATCACTGTGTTGCAGATAATCATGTAATATTAATGATGTGGTCTATGGGGAAAAGAGAATAATGGGCAAACCGCAAAATATCAGTAAAAAACCAAAATTAAAGTTTGTCTAACACACACACTAGCACAGTCTAATTAAAACTTAAAATCATATAATGTAATGAAATAGTGCTGTAAACGCAACACTTTCACAATACAGTCACTGGCTACAGCCCTGCACCTTTCACCAAACTCTTCACTTGAAAGCGCGCAGGGCTGACTGACCACGTGATGCCAACACGGAATTATATTTCTCCTCAAGATTCTCCCCCAGTTTGAAATAAAGTTCCTTCTAATTGGAGAGAACACTTCCCCGTTTCCGGCTCAGGTTTAAGGCTTTGCAGACCGGATTGCATTCCTGTTTTAGCTGAACACTCAGAGGGTGCATTTTGCAGACAGAGGATCCTGAAGCTGGGTTTTGTTGTTCAGCTGGTGCCTGGCGAGGAATCGCGCCACAGTGAGCGGGAGCTCACTTTATAGAGAAAAGGTGCACAATTCACGAATCGCACTGCAGTCAAATCACTAAAATAAATCAGTTTAATAAACCAGCGCTATCAGAAAACTGCTTGTATACTGAATCGAGGAGCAAGATTGATGGACTGAAGGGACTACAACAGTTCTTATTTTATATTTCACAATGTTTAAACATACTAATGGATATGAACACTGTGTCGGGAAAACTGCATTGTGATGATTTTCTCCATGAAGTAGAATGGGTAAGGCTCAATGTGTTTTGTGACCTACTCCTTTCCCGATGTTTCCGTGCAGTCTGTGGCAAAGCTCTGTAAATGTTGTCACAAGCTCTCAGATGTTAGGAAGGAGGTCTCTGTAAGGGTCAACAGTCTGTGTTTCCCGTTCCCTTTTCTGATATCGAGGCTGGTGCTGGGTATTCTGTCTGGTTTTATCCTTTAAGACCTTGGAGCAGTGTGATTCAATTGAGAGTCTTGCTTGGCCGTTTCAGGGACCATTGAAGACTTTATCACATGCCTGTGTGTCTGGAGTTATTTTTAGACCAGACCAGGAAAGCACAGGAGATTCACTTCCTGAAAGTACGTTGGGGAAGGTGATCGATGTTTACAATCAACATTGGATGCAAGGTCACTGTGACCATCACCAGATTCTACATTTTGATATTTTATTTTTTTAAACTTCCATCAGCTGCCAGAGCATTATCCTGTATTGGATTAGCAATCTAGTGACATTTCTACAACAGCACCATGTTTACGTAGGGATCTATCGGAAACCACACTGAGCGGGCTTTTTCTGTACTGCTTCACAACTCTGTCAAAATGAACTCCCACCAATTTGTTTATCGTGATGAGACTGAGGGGGTGTGAAATGGTCAGAATGTAATTATTCACCTATTAGGCGACTGGACATAGTTGAGGAATTTTCCACATTGCCAGGGAGATGTCAGAGTTGGAGCTGGAATGAAACAGTTTCCCCAGGGGCACGGCTTGTTGTGCAGCACAAGTCTTCAGTCCTATTGCAGGAATGGTTTAAGGTCCCTTTGCCTTTGTCGTATCTACTGTGTTCAGCTGTTTCTTCATGTCACGTGCAGCGAATCGAATTCGTTGAACACTACCATCTGTGATTCTGCGGGCATCATGGCGAGGGTGAGGTGGATCATCCATTCAACACCTCTGGCTGAGGATGGTGCAGATACTACATCCTTGACTTTTTCACTAATGTGCACGGCTGTTCCATTATTTAGGATGGGGATATTTCTGGTGTTCTCTCCTCCAGTAAGTTGTTCAATAGTACAGTGACATTTATGTCTGGATGTGGCAGGACTGCAGAGCTTAGATCTGATCTGTTGGTCTTGGGATCATTTCGTCCTCTCTATCAGATGTTAGTTCTGCTGCTTGGAATGAAACCATTCAAGTGTGGCAGCTGTAATGGGTTGTGATTAGCTTTAGGTACACATGGATCTGACCGTGGCATGTTCACCCACACTCGTCACTGAACCATCACTCGGTTTGATAATAATGGTAGACTGATGGAATATCCTGAGGAAAATGTTGCCGATTATGTTTGAATACAATCCTGCTTCTGTTGCTGCTTTTGTCTACAGCATCACGTGATAGCCCTGTTTGAGCTGCAATATCTGCAATTCAATTCTACTGACTGTTCCCCAGTTCACATCGAAACCCATTCACCCATCAGCCTTGTACTCAGTGAACGCACCTGGTTTCTGATGCAGTAACTCTTTCATATTCTCATTCTGCTGAGGGTTCTCCTTAGTGTCATGCTTCAAATTTGTTACATTACTCAAACCCTTTAACATATTCACCTGAATCGTTTCCTTTCTCATAATGCCATCTTCTGCGTTTCAATTAAATGTGTTTCCTTCTGGTTTTCTCCTTGACCATGATTAAGAGCTCTGTGGTGTCAGTGATGCCAGCCTTATGCAGTTTCTGAGTGAATGAATGTGTGTACTTCAGTTGCCAGTGTAGGGCGCTCCGTGTTAGACAGGGCGTTTGAGCAGCATTCAAACACGTCATTGAAACTTGTTCAAAAACAGAAATTGTTGAAGAAACAAAGCGGATCTGCTGGCATATACTGTAGTGAATGCAGAGTTAATCTTTCGGGTCCAGTGACCCTCTACAAAGCTCGCAGTTTCTCCAGCAATTTTTGTATTTATTTCCAGTATCAATAGTTATTTATTTAATTGATTGTTTTGCTGTGCCTATTCGTTTTTGGAGAAACTCAGCAGGCCTGACAGAATCTGCAGAGACAGAGAAACAGAGTTGGCGTTACAAGCCCAGTGTGACTTGTTCAGAACTGAAAAAGGTTGGAAACTGGACTTTGTAATCCCTTGCCGTAGATGGGGGATGGGTGACTTGGAAAAGAGGGCGTGGCAAAAGATAAACGGGCTATTAGCAGTGGTGAACGAGAAGATAATGCAAAATGGGTTTCAATTAAGGTGTGAATGGGGGAAAGGGGTTCTCTCGAACTGAGCGTAAGATGAAGAAGACACAACCACACAAGGTCATAGGGAGAACAGGAGGGAGAATGTTGACCATGTGGAATTAAATAGATCTAGATCTATACGTTTTGACAGTATACATCATCACTGTATTCACACTATGGAATTCAGGTGCTTGACCTCTTATTGGCACGAGTAAGAATTTCATGCTGCCTTAGTTTTGTAACGTAGAACAAAACTAACAGTATGAAGTTTGGGCTGTTTTCTTTACCGCTCATTTTTAATATTCTTTCCAATTTGCAGAGCTTATCGTTAAACGTTTGATCTTGAAGTTAGTATCAGATGGAGTGTACGAGTTTGAGGGGTGGCATTCTAGAAGTTTATAATATCATGGGAGGCATGGATAGAATGAATAGCGAAGGTCTTTTCTGCAGGTTCGGGGAGTTCAAACACAAATGCATAGTTTAAGGTGGAAGGTAGAAACTTGAAAGGGACAAAGTGACAACATTTGTGACACAGAGGGTGATGTATGTATGGAATGAGCTGCCAGAGAAACAGAGGTAGATGCTTGTACAGCTATAATATTTCAAAGACATTTGGACCAATATGAATGGGAAACATTTTAAGGCATATGGGCCAAGTGCAAGCAGATGGGATTAGTTTAGTTAAGAAAACCTGGTCAGCATGGACAAGTTGGACCAAATGGTCTGTTTGTGCACGATATGACTGTATGAATCTAGAAAGTGAGGAAAATGTACGAAAAGATATGATGTAATAAATTGGACAGAAATATAAAATATACATCATGAGCTTTCACATCTACATAAAAAAGCTTGAAGATATGTGTGTGAGCTGAAGCAGAAGTGAAGTGAGGAAAGTACATTGAGGCCATGAGGAGGTTGTGACTTGAGAACCGGTCACAGGGAACAGGCAGATAATTTACACTAGTATTTTAAGTCACTGTTCGTGGGAAAGTACTGTAAGCATTTCAATGGTATAAACAGTATGGTAATAGGAGGGCAGTTCTTGAACTGTCTCTTAAAAAAGGAAAAAGGTTTTTAACTAACAGATAAGAATAAGGTTTGGCAGGTCAGCAGTAATTCATAATTAATTTTAAAAGAAATGGTCACAGAGTGACGAGCGGCATTGTGTGAAATATTCCATAACTCTTTGGATTACAGGAGTGTTCCAGTGAAAATGGAGAACCTCCAATGTGGCGCCTGTCTTAAAGAAAGTAATGAGACAGAAGGTAGGAACAATTTAGGCTAACCATTATGGCTGGGAATCTGCCACAGCCTGTTATTAAGGAAGGAATTGCAGGGCACTTAGAAAAGCTTAATGCATAGTTGGCATGGTTTTATGAAGGGGAAACTATTTTTGTCCTGTAAAATCATACAAATTATATTTTGGAGATCCCTGAGAATGTCAAGATTAGAGTCATGCTGGAAAAGCATAGCATGTCAGGCATCATCCAAGGAGCAGGAAAATAAATGTGTCTGACAGGAGCACTTCAGCAGAAACCCCTGGTAAAGTGACAGGCAGTTTTGATTAAGGGAACTGGTCAACATGAGGCTTTCCAGAGATTTTTTGCAAGGTATCACAAAATAAACGTTCTCTCACAAGACAGAGGCTCATAGTATGATGAATAATATATTAGCATGGGATGACAGTTGCTTAACACATAGAAATCGGAGAGTCAGGATTAATGGATCTTTATGATAAAAACGTATCTTCTAGATTACCACAAATATCAGTCCAATGGCATCAGTTATTTACAATCTATACTGATAGCCTGACGGCGGGAACTGAGTGCAATATACATCCGAGTTTGTGGATGACACTGACAACCAAAAGGCAGGCTGTTATTAAATGGAGAGGACGTACAAAACGGAGCAGTACAAAGGGTCTGGAGTGTTCCTGTTTATGAATCATAACGTCAGCATGCTGATGCAGCAAGTGACTAGGTTGGTTCATGAGGCAGCTTCCTGGGGTGAAAGGATTGAATTATTGAATACATCTAAAATGGTGAGGCGATTATTCATGGTGGTTGAAATGAATAAGGGTGATATTACTGAAACGTACAAGATACGGAGGGGAGTTGTCAAGGTAAATGCTGAGAAGGTGTTTCCCCTGAGTCTCGAACTCGAGGCGGTAGATACTGAATAAGGGACATCGATTTCAATCTGAGGTGAAAAATGATGTTCTCTCTCAGGAGGTAGTGAACATCTGGAATTCCCTAACCCAGAGAGTTGTGGAGGGATACAGGGAATTGGGTAGGAAAGTGGAGTTGAGCCCGGAAGTAGATCAGCCATGTTCTAATTGAATGAGAGTTCAAGCCTGAGGGGCTGAATAGCCAACTCATGTTCCTACTTCTTAAGTTTTTATGTTATGATTTTGGAAAGTAATTGGTTATTTTCCTGAAAGTTGTGTTGTACAATGTTTCATTCGTGAGAGGAGAAAATTTGCCAGAGTTATCCCTGGATGGGAAATGGGGGCAGTCTTCAGAGCGATTCCAGAGCAGAAGTTACAGAGTGGGGAAGCCTGGAAAGAGGGATTGCGGCTGGGGGTCACTTCCTGACCAAGCCTGGAATTTCCAAGTGCATTTCCGAAACTACACCTAACCATCGGCGTGGCCTCGATCTGTCTGTGTGTAGCAGGTCCGAAGGACTGAATAGAACATCAGAACACGAGTGTGCCAAACGGCCCTTTGACACTACCCCACCAGTAAATAAGGTCATGGCTCCTCTCATTGTGCTCCCAGCTGCACTTTTCCCTCCATGCAGCATTATCCCTGATTCATCTGTCTACGGAAAATCAGACAAAGCCATAAAAAGATAATATAATATTAATATAAAGTTTCAGCCATCCCAAACTTCTGGGAAAGAGAATTCCCACTTGAATGAAATCCCACTTTGTGAATTTTTCCTCACTCTGGCTCTGAATGTGGTTGGAGGATGTCACTGTTTCCTTTTCTAGTACTGCTCCTCCACTGCTCACAACAAATTTTAAATGTAACCAGGTTGGTAATATGACCGAAGATAAAGGTCTCAGACTGGGTCAGGTTTCGTGATAGGAACAAGTCAGGCAGATTTCTTTCGTCAGGCGCCGGTAACAAATAGGGCTAACGGAGCAGCATGTTAGATTTGTGGTTAGCACTGCTGCCTCATATCAGCAAGGAGCTGAGCTCAATTCCAGCCTCGTCCGACACTCTATGTGGAGTTTGAACATTCTTCCCGTGTCTGTGTGGGTTTCTTCCCTGTTCTCCAGTTTCCTCCCACAGTTCAAAGCTATGCAGCTCAGTTTGACTGGCCATGCTAAATTACCCAGTGTGACCAGGAATGTGAAATTTAAGTGGATTAGTCATGGAAAATGCAGGGTTACATGGATCGGGTCGGGGAACAGGTCTGGATAGGATAATGTCTGGTGGGCTGGTGTGGACTCGATGAGTCGAATGTCCTGCTGCCACACAGTAGGGGTTCAATGACACCGGCATCAAGACTGGGCTATACAAACAACCAGTCGGTATATACCTGATCCACTCGCCTCAAGGCTTTGTATATTTCAATAAGATCAGCTCTCATTCCTGGGCTAGCCTGTTATAGTCGCCATAATATCAGCTCTTCATGCATGGAATAAATGAAGAGAAACATCTATGAACTGCTTCCAGTGTTACTGCATCCTTGCCCAGAGAAGAATGCAAAAATAAAACTAATCTCACACACCGATGAGTCGGTTTATTTTTGTTTTCTCAGAGTGCAGTGAGTCTTATGAACACTCTTCCCCGCAGAACATGGGAGGTAGAAATATTGGATACATTTGAGGCAAGGTTCACGAATCACAAAGGAGTCAAGGATTATCGATCAGCAATGTGCAGTGTTGGGGAAACTGTAGACAGTGGTTCCGAATGACATGGCTCCAGAAAATCCAGGAATTAAATGAAATGGATAACATCGATAAAGTTTTAAAGGGAAACAAGATGGCAGCGATCTGAAAGGTCTGCTTTGCTGAGCTCTGCATCACAGTAATGCTCTATCCCACCCCATCACAGTCATTTACTTAAAAGTCAACACTAAAAGAGCTACAGAATCCTTAATAATGCCAATTTGTCAAGTGGAAATGGCAAAACATGGGAAAGGATCGACTAAGTCCCAACACGCAGGGCACCTGTCAGAAGCTGTCAGCATGCCTGTGGCCGCACCTACAACCCCCTCTGCTCGTTCGATGGACCCAGTTACTCAAAAGGTCTTGGTCATCAAATTCACCAAATTACATGAAATGATTGAAGGCATGATTGTAGAAAAGTTCAGCAGAAGGCTAGAACCCCTCTCAGCCGTGCTCCAAAAAATATGAGCAGCAAATTGAAAGCCTTGGAAACAGAACGGATGAGGTCGAGCGTAAAACTGCAGGGGCAGAGTCTGTAATCAATTCCTCTAAGGAGCGGATCCTCGCCCTTAGAAAACAGGTCCGTACCTTAACTGAACAATTTGACGACCTCGAAAACAGGGGCAGAATGAAGAATGTTCACATCATCGGTCTGCTGGAGACATAAGGTGTTCAAAAAGTGAATCTTTTTCGAGAACTGGCTGCCGTGTTCCTTCACTTCGAAGCTGAAGAGGGACGGGTGAAGAGTGAGACAGTTCATCGAGTTACGGTGCGCAGATCAGACTCAGACTAACGCCCTCACCCTGTCCTTGTGTGATTACGTAGTTGCAGAGACAATCAAAGACTTATGGGAGCTTCCAGAACACAGGGAAAAGATCCGACGAGGGCTCCAGAATTATGTTCTTCCAGGTCTTTTCAGCGGCAGTGATTCAGATGAGAAAATCTTTTGATGATATCAAGAGAAAATTAAGGGAACTTGAGATTCAGTATTCCTTCAAGAACGCAGCGGTGCTCCATATGCTTTCAATAATTCTACGCTCTGGTGGATGTTTCAATAGATCCATTGACGCTCCAGAGGACGTGAAAACTTTGTGGACACTATAAAGCAGGCCGGATGCTTTAATACATATCCATAATAATTCTTCTCTCGTTTTAAAGAACGTTTGTTGAATCTTTCTTGGTATTAAGTAATGTTAAATTACAGTCAGGGATGGGTGGAGTACACAATTTTAAATTGATTAATATGACTATTCGTTTTTCTCGTGCTTAGTTTGTGTGTCGGGTTCGGCTCAAGCTGAAAGGAGTTATGAAGCTGATCATGAAGACTGAATGCCTACGTTAGGGCAGTTCAATCCCGATGTTTGTGATTAATTGCCCGGGATGCAGTATTGATAATGGAGCAGAAGATAAAGATTTGTGACGTGCAACTGCCCCCAGAGGGGGGAGGGGTAAATGCCCGTCCGGAGTGCCATTGGCACTTTTTAGCCTGATTTTTGTTTGTTTTTATATGTATTTATTTGTAGAACATTTTGAAAGCGTGTTAGTTGTTGTAGTTTTAGTTAGTTTTTTTAGGCTCGATGAGTCTTTTTTCATTGAAGCTCAGCGATTTGTCATTCAAGTTCTTCCTCTCTGGATTTCAAATTTTGTTCCAGTGTGTTATGGCTAATGTCATTATAAATGGTGTTTCTGGAGCATTAAAGGGAGGCAGTTAAGAGGAAAAAGGTACCTTCCAGCTTTAACAAGGAGAGGGTTGATCTTGTCCTATTGCAGCAGATGCACCTCGATGACAAGGAATATTTGACATTACAGCAGGGCGAGTTTGAACGGGTTTTTATTTTCGTCTTTTAATACTAGGAGTAGGGGAGAAGCCATACTGGATAAGAAGAATCTTCCATTTAAATTACTAGATTGTATTTGATACTCACGGAAGGATCACAGTCCCCCAAGGCTTGAACTATGGTAAATAATCCAATATTTTGAATAGTAATTGCGACCCACACCCCGACCCCGGCGACCCTCTTAAAATCCTGGTAGATGCATTTTCATGCATCATGGCGCATTATCGTAGAAGGAGATTTCATCTGTCTTATGGAACCCTCAGTGGACAGAATGTCCGAAGGTCCCTCAATACCCTCTTTATAATGTAAGCCATTGGTAGATATGTGTGCAGAACTAGAGCTGGTGGATGTCTGGAGGCACATCTACCTCACAAGTAGGGCTTTTAATATCTTCTTTAACCCGCAGAAATGCCACACCAGGTTTGATTTCTTCCCCATCCCTGCAACAATCTTAGATTCGGTGGCATCCTGCACAATTGGGAATATTACCATTACTGACCATACTTATTGATAAAGATTTAGGGAAATATAACAGATTCGAGACACTGGCGAATGTATCCCTTTAGTGTTAAGACTAGTTAGTTCATTGAGTATTTCTGTAATGAATTCCGATCTTTCTTATCCATGAATTCAGATTCAACCAGTAACCCATCCATTCTATGGGAAATTGTTAAGGCTTATGCCAAGGGAATAATTATCCCTTAGGATGTGACAGAAGGGGGAGCAGGAACGCTGGTTTGAGGCACAGCTGACGGCAGCCGAGACGGCATACTGTGATAGACCCTCAGTAGCTCAGCTGCAGAGGATCACAACGCTTCGGTCTACAGTGAATTTCACGCTCACACAGACAGCCAAGAAGGAACTTACTTTTGCAAAACAAAGGCTGTTTGAACATGGTAATAAGCCAGGCAGATATTTATTCTATCTTGCCAGGAAAACGAGCGGCCCTCTAAGCCATTAACTCAATTCGGGAAGATATTGGGATCCTTACCTTCAATTCCAAAAAGATTAGTGTCTCCTGTCCAAGATTTTTCTCCGAATTATTTCAGACTGAGCATTATGAGGATAGATGGATTAAAATTGAGTCATGTTTCATTTTTCAGGAGTAACCCCTGAATAAGTGGTGTGCCTTAATGAACCATTGTCTTCGCAGGAGGGTGTGCAGCAGCTTCAGAATACAAAGGTGCACATTCCTGACAGATTTCCTCGTGTATTTTATAGATAATTTATAAACCTATTGTCAGGGCTGATGTTTAACATGTTCTGTCACTCATACAGTCAGGAACCCTTCCCTCCAACCTTAATAGAGGCTCATATCTCTCTGATGCTGCAGAAAGGAAGACTTTGGAGGATTGTGCTTTTTACACGTCAATCTCACATTTAAATGTTGGTTTCAAAATCCTGTCTGAGACTCGTGCATTAAGGCTGGAAACCTTGCTGCCTTCCCTTGCCAAAGAGGACCAAACAGGCTTTATAAAGGGCCGCAGATCTTCTTACAATGTGAAGCGTTTGCTCAATATGATCCAAGAGTGTCAACAACAATCTGTCCAGTGATTACTGATGTCTTTAGATGAGAGAAGGCACTTGATTGGGTTGAGTGGCCGGATCTCTTCTGTACATTAGAACGGTTTGGTCTATGCAAAGTTTTTATCAAGTGGGTGAGGGGCCTTTACCGCGATCCTCTGGCTGCGGTTCTCACTAATGGTGTGGCCAACCAGTAATATTAATATTTCTCCAGGCAGCCGACAACGTTGACACCTTTTGCCATTGTTGTTTACGTTGGGGATTGAGCCACTGGAGGAGTCCATCCATTGGGATGCCAACATATCTGATCCAGAAGTGGGAAAGAAGTCACGTAAGATTACACTGCAGATGAGGGTCTTATGTTTTTTGTCAAATCCCGTAATTTCGGTAGTTTATGTGATATAATGCATTAATTCACTTGTTGCCTTTCTGGGTGATAAGATTAATTTTACAAAGTTGGAGGCCATGCCTATGGGAGGTCTTAGGGAAATACCTGATACTGAGGGCAAATCCTGGTTTCCTTTTAAATGGTCACTGGGGTGGTTTTTCTATTTCAGTATATTCATTACATCTGTCTTTTATCATTTATTTAACGTGAACTGTGTCCATTTGTTTGACAAAATTAAACAAGACCTTCAAAAATGGGAGGCATTTCAAATATCCTGGCTAGGTCAGATAGCTGTTAATAAAATGAATGTCCTTCCTCATTTCCGATACCCCGTGTGAATGTTTTCTTTGATGTTTTCCAGACAGATGTTTAGGATACTTAATGGCTGGTTTAGCTCTTTTATTTGCCACCATAAGCGATTCCTTATCAAGCTAAAAAAATTGCAACTACCCCACAGATTGTGGGGGGTAGATCTCCCCGATTAAAAGGTATCAATTAAGCTTTTTTCATCATCCTATGTTCGTGCAGGGCCGCAGAGGCCTCGGCGTCAATAGGGCTAGACATTGAGCCCTCTCAGACAAAGTGAACCCTTATTAGTCTGTTGTTCTTAGATAAAATGACAACTGTTCGCCAAGCTGGGAATTTGTCTTGCAAACGTTTCGTCCCCTGTCTAGGTGACATCCTCAGTGCTTGGGAACCTCCTGTGAAGCGCTTCTGTGATGTTTCCTGCGGCATTTATAGTGGCCTGTCTCTGCTGCTTGCGGTTGTCAGTTCCAGCTGTCCGCTGTAGTGGCCGGTATATTGGGTCCAGGTCGATGTTTTTGTTCATAGAGTCTGTGGATGAGTGCCATGCCTCTAGGAATTCCCTGGCTGGTATCTGTTTGGCTTGCCCTATATTGGTAGTGTTGTCCCGGTCGAATTCATGTTGCTTGTCATCTGCGTGTGTGGCTACCAAGGTTAACTGGTCGTGTCGTTTCGTGGTTAGTTGGTGTTCATTGATACGGATCGTTAGCTGTCTTCCTGTTTGTCCGATGTAGTGTTTTGTGCAGTCCTTGCATGAGATTTTGTACACTACATTGGTTTTGC
The DNA here is from genome assembly GCF_047496795.1 of Chiloscyllium punctatum. Classification (NCBI taxonomy): domain Eukaryota; kingdom Metazoa; phylum Chordata; class Chondrichthyes; order Orectolobiformes; family Hemiscylliidae; genus Chiloscyllium; species Chiloscyllium punctatum. Next base: position 99,257,330 of record NC_092754.1, on the reverse strand, counting down.
TCATGTTGCGTATCGGGTCCTTCGTTCTGGTGAGTTGTTGTCTGAGAGTGGCTGTTGGTTTGTGTGCTGTTATGAGTCCTAGTGGTCGCAGTAGTCTGGCTGTCAGTTCGGAAATGCTCCTGATGTATGGTAGTGTGGCTAGTCCTTTGGATTGCGGCATGTCCTCGTTCCGTTGTCTCTCCCTTAGGCATCTGCTGATGAAATTGCGAGGGTATCCGTTTTTGGTGAATACCTTGAATATGTGTTCCTCTTCCTCTTTTTGCAGTTCTGGTGTGCTGCAGGGTGTTGTGGCCCTTTTGAATAGTGTCTTGATGCAACTTCGTTTGTGTGTGTTGGGGTGGTTGCTTTCATAGTTCAGGACTTGGTCTGTGTGTGTGGCTTTCCTGTACACCTTTGTGGTGAATTCTCCGTTCGGTGTTCTCTGTACCATCACGTCTAGGAATGAGAGTTGGTTGTCCTTTTCTTCTTCTCTAGTGAATCGGATTCCTGTGAGTGTGGCGTTGATGATCTGGTGTGTGTTCTCTATTTCTGTGTTTTTAATTATTACAAAGGTGTCATCAACATATCTGACCCAGAGCTTGGGTTGAATTTGCGGTAAGACTGTTTCTTCTAACTTTTGCAACAAACACATCGACCTGGACCCAATATACCGGCCACTACAGCGGACAGCTGGGACTGACAACCGGAAGGGGCAGAGACAGGCCACTGTAAATGCCGGAGGAAACATCACAGAAGCGCTTCACAGGAGGCTCCCAAGCACTGAGGATGTCACCGAGACAGGGGACGAAACGTTTGCAAGACAAATTCCCAGCTCGGCGAACAGAACCTCAACAACGAGCACCCGAGCTACAAATCTTCTCCCAAACTTTGAATAAAATGACAATATTTGTGGAGTATTGTCAAAAACTAATGATTATGAATACTGTTAAAACTTGAAGAACAATGCGTCAGATCGAGGGCAATACATCCAAAACCATGTTTCTTACCCCTTTAATTGCTATACCAGGTTGTCAACCGGGGATAATGGATTCCAGGTTTAAACTATAGGCAGCGAGGGGGGGTACCTTGCTTGGGTTATTTAGAATTAGTAGAATCCCTACAGTGTGGATACAAGCCCTTGAGCCCAGCAAGTCAACTTCGAACCTCTGAAGAATAACCCACCCAGACCCATTCCCCTACCATTCTATATTTATCCTGACTAATGTCTGAACTTACAGATCCTTGAACACTTTGAGTGATTTAGCATTGGCCAAGTCATCGAACCTGCACATCTTTGTGACCAAAGGAGGAAACTGACGCAGTCACAGTTGAGAACATACTAACTCCACTCAGCCACTCAGCCAAGGCTGGAACCAAACTTCTGACCCTGGTGCGCTGAGTCAGTATGCAAACCACTGAGCCACCACGTGTTACTTGAGGGAGAAACAATGATATCATTTGATCAAATAACTCGTAAGTATGAAATACCTAGTAGAGATTTCTTCTGTTGTTTCCAGACTAGAGATTTGATTTTAAAAACACACACCATTAACAGACTCTTACAGATCCGATACAGAGAAGCGGGTGCTTATTGCTAAGAATACACTCTTTGTCAGTACCCTTTATCATTTCTTGGAGAGTGTCCCCTCAGACAAGACTGTGCAGCTTTGTGACGTCTGTGCGAGAGATTTGGGGGGTTTAGATCTCTTCAGTGACATGGGAGGATATTTGTGAAAATGCTATAAGGATTTTGATCTGTATTAATACCTATTCCATGCAGTTGCAAATTCTTCATAGGGTCTATCTAACACCAGATTTTCTCTCAAAATTCAATGTGGGATTATCTTCAGCAATACTTAAATACAGAATGACTACAGGCACTCTTACTAATTGCATGCAGGCTGTGGATATATTGGATCACTGTGTTCGGTGTGGTAGAGTGGGTCTTGAGGACCGAATTGGAGTTAGACACCGTTTCTCTTTTCCTGCGCCTGCAGAGTATCTTACGCAGATGCACATGGGAAAAAAATATATCCTTACTTTCTGTGCTAGGAAATAATATTCTGTTGTGTTGGATGTCTGAAACTTCCAGGATGTGTTGGGTCTTTGTAAGCTCATCATGGAGAATATCCCTTTGGACATTCTCACCAGTATGGTGCAACAAAAAGCAGAGACGAATATAAGTCATAGAGTCATAGAGATGTACAGCATGGAAACAGACCCTTCGGTCCAACCCGTCCATGCCGACCACATATCCGAATACAATCTAGTCCCACCTGCCAGCACCCGGCCCATAACCCTCCAAACACTTCCTATTCAATACACTCATCCAAATGCCTCTTAAATGTTGCACTTGTGCCAGCTTCCCCCACTTCACCTGGCAGCTCATTACATACACGAACCACCCTCTGTGTGAAATAGTTACCCTGTAGGTCCCTTTTATATCTTACTCCTCTCATCTTAAAATGATGCCCTCCACTTCTGGACTCCCTGACCCCAGGGAAAAGACTTTCCCTATATACCCTATCCATGCCCCTTATACTTTTGAAAACCTCTATAATGTCATCCCTCAGCATCCGAAGCTCCAGCGAAAACAGCCTCAGCCTATTCAGCCTCTCTCTATAGGTCAAATCCTCCAATCCTTATAAATCTTTTCTGAACCCTTTCAAGTTTCTCAACGTTTTTCCGATAGGAAGGAGAGCAGAATAACACGCATTATTCCAACAGTGGCCTAACCAATATCCTGTACAGCTGCAACATGACCTCTCAACTCCTGTACTCAATACTCTGACCAATAAAGGAAAGCATACCAAACGCCTTCTTCACTATCGTATCTACTTGCGACTCCACTTTCAAGGAGCTATGAACCTGCACTCCAAGGTCTCTTTGTTCAGCAAAACTCCCTGGGACCTTATCATTAAGTGTATAAGTCCTGCAATGATTTGCTTTCCCAAAATGAAGCACCACGCATTTATCTGAATTAAACTCCATCTGCCACTTCTCAGCCCATTGGCCCATCTTGTCAAGATCCTGTTGTAATCTGAGGTGACCTCTTCGCTGTTCACTGTACCTCCAATTTTGGTGTCATCTGCAAACTTACTAACTGTACTTCATATGCTCGCATCCAAGTCATTTATGTCAATGACAAAAAGTAGTGAATCCAGCACCGATCCTTGTGGCACTCCACAGGTCAGAGGCCTCCAGTCTGAAAAACAACCCTCCACCAACACCCTCTGTCTTCTACCTTTGACCCAGTTCTGTATCCAAATGGCTAGTTCTTCCTGTATTCCATGAGACCTAACCTAGCTAATCAGTCTCCCATGGGGAACCTTGTCGAAACCCTTAGAAAAGTCCATATGGATCACATCTATTCCTCTGCCCTCATCAATCCTCTTTGATACTTCCTCAAAAAACTCAATCAAGTCTGTGAGACATGATTGCACATGCACAAAGCCATGTTGACTATCCCTAATCAGTACTTGCCTTTCCAAATACATGCACATCCTGTCTCTCAGGATTCCCTCCAACAACTTGACCACCACCAACGTCAGGCTCATTGGTCTATAGTTCTCTGGCTTGTCCTTACCACCCTTCTTAAACAGTGGCACCACGTTAGCCACCTCCAGTCTTCTGGCACCTCACCAGTGGCTATCCATATTACAACAATCCCAGCAAGAGGCCCAGCAAACACTTCTCTAGCTTTACACAGAGTTCTAGGGTACACCTAATCAGGTCCTGGGGATTTATCCACCTTTAACCGTTTTAAGATACCCAGCACTTCCTCCTCTGTAATATGGACATTTTGCAAGATGTCACCATCTATTTCCCTACATGTGATATCTTCCGTATCCTTTTCCACAGTAAATACTGATGCAAAATACTCGTTTAGTATCTCCACCACACTTCCTGTGCTAGGAAAAGTATTGTGTTGTGTCTGATGTCTGAAACACCCCCGCCCCCACCCCCACCCTCCTTCCCCCCGGGTCTGTTGGCTCGTCGTAAGCTCATCATGGAGAATATCCCTTTGGACGTTTTCACCTGTATGGTGCGCCAGAAAGCAGAGATTTATATAAGATATAGCAATCTTTTTTGGATTACCACGATTAGGCATATCTGTTACTCTAAAAATGGCTTTTACATAGCAATGACGATATTGTCTCATGAATCTAATATGAAGAATTGTGAACATATGAATGTGTATCAGTTAATGCTCTCGAAGAACAAGAGCTATCGCTTTCTTATTCTGAGCTGTATTATTTATTTGTTATTTGTTGTTTATTTTTGTTTTTCTTCTGTCCGTTTATAGAGTTTAACTTGTTTTGAATGTACATGCCCATGGGTGAGTTATTTGAGTTGTTTTGTTATTGTTTCAATATAATAATAAAAATCTATTTTTCAGTTAAAGAAATTTTAAAAAATTAAAATGCTAACATTGATAGAATAGAGTCCCAAAGAGCTCTCATTAGATAGACCACTCATGGTGGTTTACACTGAATATCACCGCACCTTGGGTGATGGGGTGAGGTTGAGAGAGCATCCCCTTCATGATAAACTCAGTCAGTATGGGGAATTGAACCTGCGCTGGTGGCCTCCCTCTGCATCACAAACCAACCATCCAGCCAACTGAGTGGGAGACTGTGTAACTGTTACACACAGAATCAGTCACAGACAAAGGGCAAGAGAAACATTCATGACAAGGAAAAAAGGTATATTTGAGATAAACATCATGGTAACGGCTGAGGATAAAAACGTTCTCTGTTAGAAATTGTATTTTATAATGAGTCAAGTGTTTGGAAGCTTTCTATTACGGAATACAATAAGGTGAGACAAGTGAAATAACCAGAATGACTAATTGTGATTGGATATCGATAACCGTAAAATAAGTGCATGTTTTTGATTGTTCTGTGGAAAGTATGCTGACTATTGTATGAATTTAGAAAGCAGATGAAATATATTGTTCGAGGAGTCTGTCCCCATGGGAAATGCCTTCGGAACACAAGCAAGAAGAAACACTGGGTAAAAAGTTTCTGAGAATCGTCTGCTCGGTAACAGGAAGCTGGGAGTTGAATGACTGAAAGTTCCTGTAAGGTGGAGCTGAGAAAACCATCATTTCACCTCCAAACGTATTGAATGTTGGAGCATGTTTGAAGTACTGAGTGGCCTCATGATGGATTTTAATTGTGTGTGATTTGAAAGACGTACACCTCTACTCCATCCTCTTACATGTTACACACGGGGCACAACCGTTTTCCTGCAATTGGGAATAAGCTGGAACATGATCTGGAAACTTCCATAAAAGGCATTCTCCAGAATATTCTATAACTGTGTGGGGGGCATTAGAGTTGCAGAGAGAAAGAGAGGGATGGTGCTGTATGCAGTAGTGAGAGTGGTAGAGCATGAGCCTTGTTCGGGAATCGGTGCTATAACAGACATACAGTGAGTGTGAGGGAGCAGAGAGAATATGGTGACCCTTATCCTAACAGAGTGGGGAAGGTTATTGAAGCTTGACCTGTTTTGCTGGACATTTCGTCAGACCCCAGAAACTGCACTGAGCTGGGTGGTGAGCTCAGACCAGGCTCGGTGGATCTGGTGGTGTGATCCCTCTGGGAAGAGAATGGTCCCTTTTGTACTGGCCAATCCACCAGGACTTCCGTGCCCCTGTCGAAAAACGTGATGTAATTTCCCCTTATCTGCCATGCTTAGGGTAAACTGTGCAGGGCAGCTCCAAACTGAGGAAGCTCAACCGTGTGGCCCTTGGCCTTTTAAAGATGACCCCAGTGTCAGGGTTCATGGAATATCCAGGAGCATCCGGGCGATTTTGAGTACCTCCAGTCATGATGGGTGGGAGAATCGGGCTGGCATTGTATGAGAGGGACACAATGGAGTGGGGCGGGTAGTTAATGAGATGAGTTTGGTAAGATAGCATCAGGAAAGTAGTTCAGCCTCGTGCAGACAATCCCTCTGACACACTTAATGAAAATGTCACTGAGACAGTTTCTTGTTAGATTCAGCCCAGTGAGGCGAAGACTCTGCTGTCCTCACTCCTACTTACAAAGCTGCAGAACAAATGCTCATCCAAAAGTCTCCATTGGCAGAAATCACAGCAATATCCCTTTCACTCATCATTCTTCAAAGTACTGACCCGTGTTGCATGATACTATCGAAATGTCTTCATTTCAGCATTCTGAAACCTGTGAACATATCCTTCAATGACATTTTTCTTAGTCTCCCCCACTCTGTTTCCACTCCAAAACGAACTCATTTATAGTCATATTGCACGAGACTCCCAGTATGACTGGACCATGGCAACCAAAATGTCCATCCAGACTCACCCCATTCCCCTGCCCTTGTTCTTATCCCTCTAATCCTTATCTATCTGTGTATTTGTCCAAATGCCTTTTCAATGTTGTTATTGTACCCACCTCAATCACTTCCACTGGCAGATCAGTCTGTATGCATACCACACTCTATGTAAAAACGTTGCCCCTCAGGTTCCTTTTTAGATACTTGTTTTCCTTTCCAAACATTAATGGATGTCCTCTAGTCCTCGATTCCCCAAACTTGGGAAAAAAATTGAAGTATTCACCCCATGCACGCCTCTCATAATTTTATAAGAGTTACACTTCAATAAGAACCCCCTCGGTATCCTACGCTGAAAAGAAATAAGTTCTAACCTGTCCAACCTCTGCCTATAACTTAGAGCCTTTAGACCAGGAAACATCTTTGGAAATTTGTTCTATGCTCTTTCTCGTTCAATAATATCCTATCTAGAGCAAGATGAACAAAACTGAACACAATACTCCAACTGCAACCTACCTAACATCCTGTACAACTGCAATATAACGTCCCAACTTCTATACTCAATGCGCTGATGAAGGCCAGTATGCCAACAGCCTTCTTCACTGTCCTGTGTATCTGTGACTCAAATTTCAGACAACCGTGCACCTGATCTCCAACGACCTTTTGTTCCACTACACTCCTTAAGGCCCTCTCACTCATCATTAAACTCCTACCTGGATTTGACTTTCCAAAATGCAAGACGTCACACTTATCTGTATTAAATTCAAATTGCTATTTCTGAGCCCACTTCCTCAGCTGACCAAGGTACTGCGCAATTTCTGATAATGTTTCTCATTGTAAATGATGCCTCCTAATTTCGAGTCATGTGCAAACTTACTAACCTTGCGTTGTGCACTCTGGTCCAAATCATTGGTATAAGATAACGAACAGCAATGGGCCCAGGACCGACCACTGAGGCAGTCCACTAGTTACAGGCCTCCAGTCTTACAAGCATACCTCCACCATAGCCATTTGCTTCATAACGTCAGACCAATTGTGTCACCGATTTGCCAGTTTACATTGGTGTCCGTGCGATCTAACCTTCCAGAGCGGCCTACCATGTGGAACCTTATCAAAGGCCTTACTGAAATCCATATAGACTATGTCCACCACCCTTCCCTTGTCAACCTTTATGGTCACTTCCTCAAAAACTCTAACAAAAATTCTAAGGCATGGTCTGCCACGCACAAAGCGATGCTGACTGTTCCAAGTCAAATTCTGTCTTTCCAAATGCATGCATATCTTATATTTCAGAACCTCCTCAAGTGGTTTACCGAAAACAGATATGAAGCTGACTGGTCTATCTTTCCCAGGCTTTTCTTTGCAACCCTTCATGAATAAGGGCACATTTGTTATCGCCCAGTCTTCCGGGTCCTTGGCCCCTGAACTGACTTCTCTCGCCACCGGCAGTGCTATTAGATATATCTGGTCAGGACCAAATGATTTATCTGACTTTATGCATTCTAATATGTCCAGCAGCACCTCTACTGTGATATGGGACTGTACCAAGATATCACAACTAACCTCCCAATGGTCACAGGTCTTCTTGTCTTTCTTCATGATAAACACAGAGGGGAAATTGAGGACCTCACCCATCTCTTGAGGTTTTACACATGCATGCCCATTTTGGATTGTAAGTTATCTTATTCTCTCTCTAGTTGTTCTTTTTCTTTACTGTACCGAATTTGGATTCGCACTAATCTGCTCAGCCAAGGCTATCGCATTACCCCCTTTTCGCCTTGCTGATTTCCTTCTTCAGTAAACTCCTGTATCCCCAGTGTACCTCCAGGGATTCCCTTGGTCCCAGCTGCCTGTACCTGAGCCACCCCTCACTTTTTTGCTGGTCAGAGCCTCAATATCTCTTGTCATCCTGGGTTCTCTCTTCCAGCCTCACTTTCCCTTCATCCTCACAGGAACATATAGACCTTGACCTCAAGCTATCTAATTTTTGAAGCCCTCCCACTTGCCCGGGATCGTTTTACCTTGAAACAAAGTACTCCAAACATCCCCTGCAATCCCCTGTCGAATTACAACAAAATATGCCTTGCACTAATTTAGAACTTGATTCTGTGGACCAATTTTGTCCCTACCATTACTATTTTAAAAATAATACAGCTCTAGTCTCTATTACCAAAATGCTCGGCCACTTTACCTCCATCACCTATCCGACCTTATTTCCCAACAGTCGGTCGAGTTTGTCCCTTCCCCAATAGGAACCTCTCTATATTGCTTGTGGAAGCTCTCCTGAACACACTTAACAAATTACGTTCCATCAAACGCCATAACCATCTGGAAGTCCCAGTCTATGTTAGGAAAATTAAAATCACCTATTATGACAACCCTATTGCTCCTGCAAGTCTCGCCAGTCTCCCTGAATATTTGTTCCTCTAATTCCCATTGATTATTTGGAGGCTTATAGTGCAATCACTATAACATTACCATCCCCCTCTTAATTCTTTACACCGTTCACAAAACCTCATTGGATATTATCTCAGTTATTTCAGCTTTAAATGCTAGAGTGATATGCGCCTTAATCAGAACTATTTATATTTAAATTGTTTCCATTTATATCTCTGACTCACATTGATTTTCACATTCGCAGCACCCCTTGTCAATGTACAGTGCAGATATAGAGCTGGAAATGGATGGGAACTGCATATCCTGTCACTTTCAGCATTGGTTACATTTTTCACCACACTGGGCAGTGATCTAACACAGTGTTACCGAACAATGCAACAGCCTGAGTTTATATATGAATGACCCAGTGCGGACTGCACAGCTGCCCATGATGAACATTTAGCCCAGGATTATAGATCAAGCATTGGTGTGGGTTGCACAGAGTTTCATACTGGACATTGCTGGGTTGCATACAGCTGTACACTAGCCGGATCTACACAGTACTCCAACCTGAATATGTAATGGATGGGCTGGTTATGCGAGTTGGATTGCGAATTTGAGATTACAAAACATCTGACAATACCTTTATTTTTAATTTCAATCTTGTCATTGGACCCTTCAAATCCTGACTTATCCTGTTAGACCCATCCTTCTGGATGAGACATGGTGAGTGTTGTTGCAGCATCTGAGTCTGCAACATGACCAAGAAACGGAGCAGAGGCTGCACAGAGGGGAGTCTCCGTAAAATGGAATGAGGGAATCACAATCAGATCATCCGTGGTCTTAGTGAATGTTGGGGCAGGATTGAATGGACCACTAATGCAACCTATTCATAGATTTCTGTTTGTTCCAAGCAAACTCCCCTTCTCTCCCAGTGTCACATACTGGTGGGGAGTGAGTCACCTCCTGCTGTCCTTGCATAACAGGATGCTGGCCCTCACTAACCTCCAGATCTCCCTGTGCCCCACTTTCGAGCTCTGAGTGACTCCCTTCTGTCCCTGCGTCACAGTCTTAAGCAGTTGAATGACTGCGTCATGTTATGTGTCCCAAGCTTGAGCAGCTGTGTGACTGCCTCCTGATCCAAGGTTTGCGAAAGTAGATGTCCCCCTCCTGCTACTGACCGACAGGTTCCAATATCTCTGTGCTCACCTGCTGCATCTGTGGAATGGAGTTGAGGGCCCGAATGGCCTCTTCACATTCCTTACAGCTTCTCTTGACTAAAAGCCTTTCTCCTGTTTTTTGTAAAACAACATCAAAATCTGAAAGATGTATTTTTGTATTTTACTCTCAGCAATTGAACAAACAAGTTGCCTGACAGAATTCAGAAGCTGAATAGCCTCCTCCTGTTCCTGTGTTATATATTCAAGAGGCAATAGAGTTTCAGAGATGTACAGCACGGAAAAATACCTTTCAGTCTGATCGCCCATACCGACCAAATATCCTAAATAAATCTCCTCCCCCTTGCCAGCACTGGGCCATCTCCCTCTAAACCCTTCCCATGCATGTATCCACCCACATGCCTTTTAAATGGTGTAACTGTACCTGCCTCCACCACCTCTTTTGGCTGTTCAATCCATACACACAGCAGTCTCTGTGTGAAAATGTTGTTCTTCATGTTCCTTTTTAAAACTTTCCACTCTCACCTTAATCTTTGTCTTCTAATTTTGGACTCGCCTGTCCAGGGTAAGAGACGTTTACTGTTTACCTTATCAATGCCCCTCATGATTTTATAAAACTCTTTAACGTCACCCCTCAGCCTTAACACTGAGGGGTGACGTTAAAGAGTCTCAGCCTTTTCAACCCCTCCCTGTAACTCTAACCCTCCAACACCTGCAAAATTATATTAAGTCTCTTCGGCACCCTTTCAAGTTGACAACATCTTTCCGACCGCAGCGAGATCAGAATTAAAGGCAATATTACAAAAGTGGCCAAACTAATGTCCTTTACAGATGCAACACGTCATGAAAATGTTTAGACTCAAAGCACGTACCAAAAAGGGAAGATTACCAAGTGCCTTCTTCACTACACTGTCTATCTGTGACGGCACTTTCAAGGAACGGAGAACCTGCACCACAAGGTGACACAGTAGCTCAGTGACGAGCATTGCTGTTTCAGAGCACAGCGATCTGGGTTTAATTCCATCCTTGAATGACTGCCTGTGTGGTGTTTGCACATTATCCCCGTGTCTGCATGAGTTTTCTCCGGATGTTATGTTTTCCTCCGACTGCATAAAGATATACTGGCAAGGATAGATTGGCCATGCTAAATTGCGTAAAGAACCCAAGGATGTATAGGCGAGGTGGATTATCCATGGAAAATGCAGACTCAGAGGGATAGGGTAGTGGTTTGTCCAATGGGATACTTTTTAGAGGGTCGGTGTGGCCTCGGGGAGAATAGGCCGTTTTCTCACTGTAGGGATTCGATAACTTCTATGGAGTTCTCCTTGACTGGATGCTTTCGACAGGACCCTACCTACATGTCTTGCATGGAGTTGTCTTGCCAAAATGCAACACCTCACATTTAACTAAAATAAACTCCATCTGCCACTCCTCGGTTCACCTAAGCAAAGTCCAATTATAGTCTGAGAGATCATTCTTCACTGTCGACGACACCAACCAATTTGGTATTCTCTACAAACTTACTGACCATAATTCATATACTCAAATGTAAATGATTTGTATCAGTGACAAAAGGCAGTGGACCCACTATTGATCTTTGTGCCACGCCACTGGTCACAAGTCTCCAAGTTTAATGAACAAATGTCCACTGTCCCACCCTGTTTCCAATATTTAAGAAAGTTTTGGATCTAACAGGCGAGCTCTCCCAGGATTTCAGGCAGTCTAACCTTATTAACCAGTCTAAAATGTAGAACATTTTGGTTTTCTTACTGAATTCCATACAGACAACATCCACTGTCCTGCCTTCATCAATCATCTTCATTACTTCCTCAAAAGGTTCCATCAAGTCAGTGGGATGTGATCTCCAATGTAAAATGTCCTCTTCAGACCTTGTCTTTCCAAATGCATATCGATCTTTTTCCTCGAAATCCCCTCCAACAATTTAGTCACCATTGACGTCAGGCTCACCCGATCTATGGTGACCTGTTTTTTCCTTAATTTCTTAAATAATGACACTATGTTAGCAGTCCTCCAGCCTTTTGACATCTCACCTGTGGAAATTAATGTTACAAATATATCACTAAAATGCTGAACAATCTCTTTCTTAGCTTCCCACAAACATCTGGGATACAACTGATCAGGTCCCAGGGATTTGTTCACCTTTATCTGTTTTAAAATGTCCAACACCTCCTTATAATATAGACACTTTCAAGGTATCACTATATATTTCTTCATTCTCTCGCTCTTGTAACCTCCTCCACATTAAATACTGAGAAGAAATGCTTGTTTAGTATCCCTCCAATCTCAGGTGCTTCCACACATAGGTAGCCTTACTGATCTTTAAGGGGCCCTATTCTCTCCCTAGTTAATCTTTTGACATTAAAGCATTTGTATAATTTCTTCAATAACTCGTTAACCGTTTTTCTAAAGCCATCTCTTGTCCACATTTTTCTGGCCCGATTTCTCAATTGACTGTACACTTACTGCCCTTACACACCTCTCGGGAGTCACTTGATCCTCAGCTCTGCTTACCTGACATATGCCTCCTTCCTTACCTTGACCAGAGCATCAATATATCTAGCCATCCAGCACGCCCTGCACCCACCAGTCTTGCCCATCTCACTAATGGGAACACGTTGGCTCTGGTCTCTCTGAAACCAAGTTTTGATGGCCTTGCGTTTTCCAACCATCCCTTTACCTGTGAATAGGGTATTCCAATCAGCCTTTTAAAGGGCTAATGTAACACTTTCAAAGATAGCCTTGTTCAAAGTTAGAACTTTAATGTTTACATCAGGTCTTTCCTATTCCAAAACTAATTTAAAACTAATATTTATGCGAAACAGACTTGAAATTTACATAAACACTTCCTCCCCCTCCGTAACAGTCTCGAGAGGCTGTATGGGCTCCTCGTGGCCCTCTGTAATAGACTGGAAAGGCTGAATGGCCTCCTCCTGTCCCTGTGTAACAGACCCGAGACATTAATTGACACAGCAACCCGTGGATTACGAGCAGCTGTTAAACTGGATCTGATGGAGATCCATCGCTTCTCAGTTACAGAAACACAAACAACACAATGTACGTACTCCAGGTGCCCTCTCAGTAACACTTCATACAGCTGAAGCGACATATATCTTCGTTTTGAATGATCCTGTTGGCAATATTTTAGATTTCCATCTTTTCAAGTAGCAACAGGCTAATATGGGCTGAATGGCCTTCTTTTATCCCTCTGTAAGAGGCCCATAGGGACAGAATTGCTTCGGCCTGTTGCTGAGCAGCAATCTCAATGCTCTGTCTCATGGTTATGAAAGGATTTGATAACAGGGTACTTAAAACCAGGAGTAGACTCACACTGGTCAATAAGTATTATACTTTTGGGTAAGATATCTAGAAACTTGCCCACCCGACTTTTTTGTGCAACCGATCTGTTATTTTATAACTGTCTCCTTTCATAAACAGAGTGGAACACATATAGACCACTGCAGTGCCCTTTAATACTCTCATATACAAGTTTTTAAAAAATGATTCAAAAGATTTAAAGATTTATGGTCCATCCCTCAGCATCCCTCATCCATTACTTCCAAACCCGGTAAATGTTCCCTTTTATAGTGATATGAAAAGTGATGTGTGGAACTGGTTAACTGAGCCTGTTTGTTTCATCATGATTTAGAGATCCCGGTGTTGGACTGGGGTGTACAAAGTTAAAAATCACACAACACCAGGTTTTCATCCAATAGGTTTCATTGGAAGCACAGTCGCTTTCAGAGTGCTGCTCCTTCATCAGGTGCTAGTGGAGGACACAGTTCTAAGGCACAGAATTTATCGCAAAAATTTACAGTGTGATGTAACTGAAATTTTACATTGAAAAATACTTTGATTGTCTGTTGAGTCTTTCATCTGTTCAAATATCATTTCTTTCATGGGTAAATTACAAAACCTTTTTCTTTTAAAGTTGCATTCTCAGGTTAACAGTAACAACGAGTGTAAGTTAGATAATATTTTGAAAGTGTTAGCCCCTGTGTTCTTTGTCTATACCATAATGTTTAGATTGATTCTAATCTGAAAAGTGAGATAACAGTATTTTACATGAATTCATGCAGTTTTTGAGCTCAGAGTTCGACATGAATGCATGAAGTTTTTGAGCAAAGTACAATGTAACTCTGCAAGTACAAATTCGCCCCACAAAATATATGTGTGCATGTGGGTCTTTGTCTCTTTGTATGTGTGTGTTTGTCTTGGTTGGGGGTTGTGAGTGTGGGAGGGAGTGTATATGTGTGTGTAGTGATGTAGAGTGTCTTAAGTCTGTGAGGGGGTGCATGTGTGTGTGTCTGGGGTGGGACTTTTAATATCAGTGAGAGAGAGTGTATATGTGTATGCATGAGTGTAGAGTGGTCTAAGTCTCTGAGCGGATGCCTGTGAGAGTGTGTGTGTCAGTAAGGGTGTGTGTGTGTGTCTGTGTGCATGTCTGTGTACATATGTGTCCGTGTGTATGTGTGTATAGGAGTACGTGTGTGTGTGTGTGTGTGTATGTGTGTGTTTGTGTGTGTGTATAGTGCAAAGGTGGTCATCTGCAATGTGACACGAACCCAAGGCCCCAGCTGAGGCCCTCCTTATGGGTACCGAAATTTGTAATCAACCTCTGCTCGGCCACTTTTCGCTGCTGCCTGTCCTGAAGTCCGCCTTGAAGGATGGTCACCTGAAGGTCCGAAGTTGAATGTCCGGGACCACTGAAGTGTTCCCCAACTGGAAGGGAACCATCTGTCTGTTGATTGTTGTGCGGTGCCCATTCATTCGTTGTCGTAGCCTTTGCTAATTTTCCCAGTGTTTGTTCAGTGACTGTGCATAATGCCAATCTCCATGGATTCTAATTATCCCAGTGGAGGGTTTCCATCTTTTCATGATAAATGGGCGCCGTTCAATGTGTTATCCCATAACATTAGCGGGAGCATAACTGACAGGGAAGAGCAGACCCAGAGAGAGGGGGGGGAGGGGGGGGGCGGGGGTAGAGATCAGTATCTGAGAACATTAGACTGGAATGTTCCAATAATGGATCAGAACCTGAGAACATTAGAATGGAATGTTCCAAAAATGTATCAGAATCTGGGAACATTAGACTGGCATGTTCCAACAATAGACAGGAGTTTATACATTTATGTTTGGCGTCTTTCTGCACTTTATTAGTTGTCATTATCATTGCGGATCCATTACGCTCTTCTCATTATTCAATATTTTTATTATCCTTTCATGGCTATCGTTGGTGTTCCTGGTAAGTGTCAACGTCCAGATTTTTTTTTGTTCTATAAACCGGTTATGACTGTATTAATGTTCTTTTATGTAGCCTACACTTCTTGTCACTATTACTTTTCTGTTGAAACTCTCAATCCAGATATTCACTCTTCAGACCCCTATTAACTACATCAATGAATGTGTTCAATGACTGTCTCCCTCTCTGAGCTGGCGTTGTTACTCTCTATGTTGAACTACTCAGTTAGAGCGGAGAACGACAATTCACTGTATCATTGCCTTTGTTATTTAAATATTAAGAGCAGGGAGGTCACTCTCCACTGTTCTGGTTACAAACTCCACTTCCTTCCACTGTTTCCATCTCATCCCTGGCGAATATCTGCGACTGAAGCAGACAAGTCACCACTGTGGGAGATCCCTTTGACCATGAACTGATTCATGACAGCATATCCTGACCATTTCTAACTTGAAATGCTCACCACCACAGAATGGTTAGCACTGCTGCCTCACAGCGCCAGAGACCTGGGTTCAATTCCCGACTCAGGCGACTGACTGTGTGGAGTTTGCACATTCTCCCCGTGTCTGCGTGGGTTTCCTCCGGGTGCTCCGGTTTCCTCCCACAGTCCAAAGACGTGCACGCCAGGTGAATTGGCCATGCTAAAAAGCCCGTAGTGTTAGGTAAAGGGGTAAATGTACAGGAATGGGTGGGTTACGCTTCAGCGGGTCGGTGTGGACTTGTTGGGCCGAAGGGCCTGTTTCCACACTGTAAGTAATCTAATCTTAAAAATATATCTGACTGGTTTAGTCCATCTGCTGTTTGAACCTTGAGCTATGAAATACAGTTTTAATGAAGCCAATAATCTGCTGCTGACACTCCCGGTTTCAAACTTGCCGAAGCAAATCTGATTCGACCTCACACCAAACTCCCATCCATCTGCCATTTATGTGCACGCCGATGTGTATTGCTATTGTGTCTGGCAATGCCTTTATTTTAACATTCTCATATACTTTACCTCATCTGTCCATGAAACTTCTCTCGGTCTCTCTCTGTCGATTAAGAAAAAGCCTGCCAGTTGTTCGTATTTAAAATAGTTTCCTCCATGTGCGTTCCTTCTCAAACAATGAGTTTCACATTCAACCACGCCAATCGCACGCACAAACAGACTCTCTCTCAGTCTTTGATGAACACACACACAGCAAATCTTCTCATTGTTAAAATTATAGTAATCTGATGTGAGTATAGTTAGCACATGATAGTAAAGTTTGCAAGACTCTCTATGCTGGTCAGACAGTGCAGTTTACTGAGCAACACACGAGCAAGCTCTGCACAGCTCTCCATGCTGGGCTGTCATCTTGTCCCAGTTTATGTTGTTTGTGGTGTTCTGTCAAGCAGATTCAGAATTTGATTAACAAACAATTTCAACTGATCTGAAAATGCCTTTATTCAATTTTCTCATTCTTGTAATTTTACTCTCTAAGATCTCACTTCTCCACTAAGTCTCACTGCCATGTCTTTTTCCAAATAATCCCACAACATCTTTTCAGTTAATTAACTGTCTCTTTCTTTCTTTAATGTGATTCTTTCTGTCCCTCTGTATCTTCCCCGGCATTTGTTTTTGGCTCCATAGTGTATCGAGTGCTGGCATTGTGAAGCTCAGAAACAGTGAAATGTTGTGTGTCAGGCTGTTGTTCACTTCCCGGTATGTCCCATGTGATGGTCCATGGACAGGCGTGTTTCAGAAGTTATGAGTTACATCCTTTTAACTTGATTGTACCTGAATTTGTCCCTCTCAGGTGATCTTGTGATCGAGGAAGCCCCTTAAGTAAAGGACGAGGCATCTAAAGTTTGTGATAATGCTGTCACTTTTAAAAAAAGATTAATTTCTCTTTTTTTCATGTAAGAGATCTTAAAGGCCAAACTGTCTACTGAAAACGGCTCAAGTAAATAACTTACGACGCTTTTACAGTTTTTCATAAATAATTGTAACAACGGCCTATAACTTATCCCCAGCTGCTACTCTCTCTGAAACCTGACTTGAAGCTGTTTCCTCTTGAATTGGAGAACTGTATGCAAGAATATATGTTGAATGTTCCATTTTGCCAAGGGGTGTGTTTATGGGATGTTGGTATATTGGAACAGTTCATTTGTAGAAGGTACTGTATCCATTATTCGGTCATCGTTTCCAATCGTTAAATTATTCTAAATTCCTCATCATTTTGTGTGGATTTTCATTAGAGTGTTTGAGTATGTTGTGTTTTGCTAATGGTGAGTGGTTTGAATAGTTTGACATCTGGAACATCCAACTCACATCTACCTTTACAATAAGAAAAGGTTGCCATCCAAGCTACCCTCTTAATATAGTTTGAGTCAGTCTGGTTCATCTGTAGCAAACTGGGGACTTTTGTCTGGTTCAAAATTGATAATACCAAATTGTGTTCAGAATTACAATCCCTAAAGTATGCAACAGGCCATTCGACCCAACAAGTCCACACCGACCCTGCGAGGAGTAACCTACCCAGACCCATTCCTCTAACCTATTATGACACATTTCCCCTAACAAAGGCTCCTAACCCACACATCCTGAAAACGACAAACAATTTAGCATGGCCAATTCACCTGACATGCATATATTTGGGTTGTGGAAGGAAACCAGATAATCCAGAATAAGCCCATGCAGACACTGGAGAGTATGCAACGGGAGGCTATTGGGTTCAAAGGTCGCGTATGGTAGCTGTTAGCGTCTTCTGTTCCAGATATTGAATTCGTTTGGATTAAAGAATGTTTTGTGCATAAAGATTCTTTCAGTCACTGAGAGTTCTCTGGGTGTGGAAGAAGTGAAGTTGGGGGTTTTACAAAAGGTAATGAAGACAAAGCTGTAGGAATTGGCAGACAAGCTGGAGTTGGGGTTGCGTTTGTTTGTGAGAAAATGAGAGATAATTACAGCTATAGCTCGGTAATTGCGTTTTGTGGAAACACCATCAGACTCTTTGGATATGGCGAGAATTCAATTTCAAATGAGGCACTTTTAACATGAGAAGGAATTGAAACAGTTTGAATTATGATGAAAAGTAGAAATAAAAGAAAAGGAAATGAAGAAGAAAGAGAGAACAGGACAGAAGAAAAGCAGAGAGATTCAACTTAAACAGTTAGCAGTTAGAGAGGAGAGTTGACATAGAAGGCGGAGATGAAGGTAGACGGTAGGCAGGATGAGGAGGATAGTGAGGTTGAGCAACCCTATTGTAACCAATTCCCTAATGGGGTTCTGTTTAAATACATCCAGGTATTATTTAAATTTGATGAGAATGATGGAGAAACCTTTGGAATTTCATTTGAGAAAGTGGATAATGCAGTGGCAAGTGATCATGTGGATTTAGTTGATCCAAACAAAGCTGATAGGTGTTTGCATCCCTATCGGAGGAGGTATTTGGCCATTATGAGGTGGTGAAGAAAGCCATCTGAAATGCATATGAGCTTGGGCCAGAAGCCGACAGACAGCATTTCTGGAATCTAAAAAAGGGTCTCGGGTTAAACTCACATCGAGTTTGAAAGGATCAAACAAAGTAATTTTGAAAGGTGGGGAAGGGTATTAAAAACAGAGCAAACCTATGACACTGTTAGAGTGATTCTTATTTTGGAGAAGTTCAACAATTCACTTCCTGCAGTCGTGAGAACTCGTGCGGAAGAGCAGAGAGAAACAATGGCAAGATTAGAAGCTGCAAGAGCTGATGATAATGATTGAGTTCAGAAATCAAAATTTGTTTTCTGTGAGAGATTGAGAAGAATGTGCGAGATCTTCTTAAAACATATACCCGTGACAGTAAGGTTTACTGGCATAGGCCAGGAGTAGCAGGTAAAGAGATTAGAGCATTAAGAGGTAAAGAAGTAGTTAACTCTTTTATGCTGAGACATGAAGAGCTATGTCATTCAGAGGGAGTATTGGAGAGATGAGAATGCTCCATTACGTAACGTGTGGTTGGAGTGTCCAGTGGAAACATCAACAGATTTATTCCACAATGGGGAAGGAGGCCTTGAGCTTGGTGTTGGCGTTACAACATTTCAGCATTAAAATTGTGAATAACATACATGAGAAAAATCTTGAGCACAGATCGTGACCCTTGAAAGGTTTTGAGAAAGTTTAGGGAGAAAAATACCAGTCGGTTTCGATTGAGCATATTATTGCTGCCATTCAGTTTGAAATTATACAGTTGACAGGGCGAGAAAACCTACGTTTGACACGTTGTCGAGACTTGGATGAAGAAAGACAAAGGCATTCTGTGGCAGGAGTACAATGCCTGAAACCGAAACTAGTTGTGAACATTTGTATGCTCAGAGTCAATGTAATGTATATGCATTTCAGTCTACTAATAGGTCTAAAATGAATCCACCTTTGTATATTGATGGATGATTTTATTAAAGATGGAATTGTAAAAAGGTTATTTTCTCTTGGGTTATTATTTTGAAGAGAGGTTTTAAAGGCAGAGGTGCAGAACTGCTGTCTGAAAACACTCCAAGTAAATAAGTGAGAAAGCCTTTATGTTTCATTCAAACGGTGATGACAATGGAAGCGCAGTAGCCAGCTTTCCCAGACCAGGGTTTCTCATTTTGTTTTTAGCTGCAGCATTCAGAAGCTGCCGGGGATCCCACAAGGGTGGGAAGTTTTATTGCATGATCCTCAGCTGCTTTTCACTGAGATTTGTGTTGATGTTGTTTCCTCCTAGATTGGAAAACTGCTGTAAGGATCTGTATTTGAATATGTCTTTGTGCCAAGCGGTGTAAACCAAGAAGGTATGGTTTCTAATGTTTGTGTAAGTGTTCCAACATATAAGCTAAAGCATTTTAATACATTTTATTTTGCTCAATGTCGAGTGGTTTGACCAGTAACAACATATCTGGAACGCACACTTCACATCTATATTCAAAATAAGGAAAGGTGTGGGTCTAAGTGGCCTTCTTAAAACATTCTGGGGGGATCTGGTCTGGTCCACAACACTTGTACCGAGGGGTTTATGAGTGACTCGTGTAATTGAAAATTTAGTGGAGTGGCTGGAGATGGTTTGCTGGAGGTTGTGCTGTGAGCTGCCTCAGACATTCAGGGAGACCTGAGGATTTGGTGACGCAACTCTGGATGGAGCATGGGGACTGCAGTTACAACATTTGGGTCTGTAACATGAACTCCAAATGGAGCAGAGGTTGCAGAGAGGGGAAGCTCTGAAAACATACCTTGAGTGCGTGTGGTGAAAGGGATCTGCTGTGTCCACAACGGGTTTTCCAGGAACAGCTTCCCAAGCTCCACTTGACCAAGGAGCAGAGTGTGAGGGGCCCTGACTGAACGTGGAGCTGGTCACAGAACGGTGTCACCTCATTCAACACGACCTGCAGCTTCACACCAGGGGGAAGATGGTGCTGCCAGTGGCTGTTAGGGTCACAGTTTCATTCAGCTTCTATGATTCAAAACTTTCCAGGCAGGACTAGGTGACATATCCATCATTTCCCAATATCTCCACATCAATGTCATCATTCAGTGATGGAGGATATATATGGTGGATGAGACAATTAGATTGTTTCTCCCTCAGCAGGAAGCTGCCGGTTGTATCCACTATAATGGGATTCCCGACGGCGTACATGGCATCTGCAGAGTACCCGTGTCAATGAGGAGAGGTAGAGGAACTGAAGGAGCTCTCTCTCTCTATTAATGTTACAGTGTACCCATGCACAGTACATCATGTTGGTGAATACCCACTGTCCTGGCAGCAGTCACAGCCTCTTCATTCAGAAGCAGTCAGCCATTCCCATCGTCATCAGGTCTCAACGCAGAAAGAAATGAATATATCGTGGATAAAGGCCGTCCCCTTGATGCATGTGTCAAAACACCATCCCCACCACCAGTCAACCACATCAAAGTATTCCATGTGTCTGGGAGCTGACGATCAGGATGGAGCAAAACCTCCCATGTCTGAACGGATCTGAGTGAACCCCCCCAGTACACAGTATCATTAGGTCCTGTAATCCCTCTCCATTTCAGTAACATACTGCCTTCCATTATTCCTGTAAATGGAATGACAGGTTATATCATGTTTACTTCCACCTGCCAAAATATTATCTATTGTCTTTACCTCTCTGAATATATTTGCAGACTCTCCGCCCTCTCTTGATAATTTAACCTGTTGCTTATCACAGCGACATAACAATTATTTGAAGAGATGACAAGTAGGTTAGACCAGGGAAACCCAGTGGGTGCGGT
Source organism: Chiloscyllium punctatum (assembly GCF_047496795.1). Lineage (NCBI taxonomy): Eukaryota > Metazoa > Chordata > Chondrichthyes > Orectolobiformes > Hemiscylliidae > Chiloscyllium > Chiloscyllium punctatum. The sequence goes on along the minus strand of NC_092754.1, from coordinate 99,236,014 downwards.
CTATCTAGATTTCCAAAAGGTGTCTCATAACGTGAGGGCCCATGGTGTTCGAGGTGAGCTACTGGTATGGATTGAGGATTGGCTGTCTGACAGAAGGCAGAGAGTTGGGATAAAAGGTTCTTTTTCGGAATGGCAGCCGGTGACAAGCGATGTCCCGCAGGGTTCAGTTTTGGGCCGCATCTGTTCACGTTATATATTAATGATTTGGATGAAGGGACTTGGGACATTCTAGCGAAGTTTGCCGATGATACGAAGTTAGGTGGACAGGCAGGTAGTACTTAGGTGGGGAGGCTGTAGAAGGAACAAGACAGTTTGGGAGAGTGGTCCAGGAAATGGCTGATGGAATTCAATGTGAGCAAATGCGAGGTCTTGCACTTTGGAAAAATGAATATAAGCATGGACTACTTTCTAAATGGTGAGAAAATTCATAAAGTCAAAGTACCAAGGGATCTGGGAGTGCTCGTCGAGAATTCTCTAAAGCTAAACATGCAGGTTGTGTCCGTGATTAAGAAAGCGAATGCAATGTTGTCATTTATCTCAAAAGGGTTGGAATATAAAAGCAGCGTATTGCTACTGAGACTTTATAAAGCACTGGCTAGGCCCCATTTGGAGTACTGTGTCCAGTTTTTGGCCCCACACCTCAGGAAGGACATACTGGCACTGGAGCGTGTCCAGTGGACATTCACACGGATGATCCCTGGAATGGTAGGTCTAACATACGAGGAACGGCTGAGGATCTGGGATTGTATTCATTAGAGTTTAGAAGGTTAAGGGGAGATCTAATAGAAACTTACAAGATAATACATAGCTTGGAAAGGGTGGACGCTAGGAAGTTGTTTCCATTAGGCGAGGAGACTAGGACCCGTGGGCATAGCCTTAGCAGTAGAGGGGGTCAATTCAGAACAGAAATGCGGAGACATTTCTTCAGCCAGAGAGTGGTGGGTCTGTGGAATTCATTGCCGTGGAGTGCAGTAGAGGCCGGGACGCTAAATGCCTTCAAGGAAAAGATTGACAAATTCTTGATGTCGCAAGGAATTAAGGGCAACGGGGAGAATGCGGGTAAGTGGAGTTGAAATGCTCACCAGCCATGATTAAATGGTGGAGTGGACTCGATGGGCTAAATGGCCTTACTGCCACCCCTATATCTTCTGGTCTTATGGACATCACCAAACTCAGCATCTGTATATCTGTTCCATTCTCCTGATCATTAATATAGACTATGGATAGTTGAGAGCCCAGCACTGGTCACTGTGTGACCCTCATGGCTACGTTCTCTCGAAATGATTTATCCTGTTTGTCTGCTTCCTGTATGACACCCAGTCTTCCACCATTCCTGGGCAACACAGTCGAGGAGTTGAATAAGAACAAGGAGCATCTTTGAGGTATCTAACCCCTCGATGAGGCTGATGTCCACGGGGCCTCTGTTCCACTTTCGTGCCATCTCTCCATCCTAATGCTCTAGTCTCTTGTTGTAGATTGCGCCACATGATACAAAATCCACTCCACATCTACACTTTCAATTACTTTTAGCATTTTACAGACCTCAATGAGATCTCCTTTCATTCTTATAAACTCGAGAGTATAGGCCTAAACTGCTCAATTACTCTTCATAAGACAAATACTTCAAATATGGAATCAATCTAATGTAGCTCTTCTGAATTGCCTCCAATGGAAATACCTCATTCTGCAGGACACCCAAACTGTTCTCCAGTTGCAGCCTCACTAATGCCATGCATAGCTACACCAACACTCCCTACCTTTCTACTCCATCCTTTTATAAATAAACACTGAAATTATGCTTGCATTTCTCATTACTTGCAGTACCCCCAGGCAGGTGTTCTGTGATTTGCAAGCAGACACCCAGATCCCTCTGCACCAAAGCACTTTGAACTTTTTCTCCATTTAAATAATAATTTGTAATTGTATTATACTGGCCAACTTGAATAGCCCCATATTTATTCACTTTCATTTTCCTTGCTAAATGTTGGCCCATTCACCCAACCTATCCATATGTTTTGAAATCTCTTGCATCATCATTCCGAAGTAATTTCCCACTGATGTCAGTGTCATCTGAAAATGTGGCATTGTATTTTCTCTCCCGTCAATCGAGTACAGTAATACCATCGATTGCAAATGGTTGAGGCATGAGTACTGAAATCAATGGCACAAACTGCATTTGACAAAAGAAAATGACACATTTATTCCACCTGACTATATTTTGTTGGATAACCAATCCTCCATCCAAGCTAATAAATTACTCCTAAACACATGTTGTCTGATCTTGCCAGTTACTCTTTGGAGAAGTGACATATCCGATGCCTTCAGGAAGACCAGATATTTTCCATTTCCAGGATTCCCACGAACCACCTTGTTTGTGACCACTTCAAATAATTCAAGCAAACAATTCAAACACGGTTTATCCTTCGTAAAACCATGTTGACTCTGATGGATTGTGGTTTGAGTTTGCAAATGTCCTGAACAATGAACTTTAAAAATTTGCCTTCAATTACAATAGTTTATTGTTACACTTTACTCTGTAATGCATACCATTATTACAAGCTCGTCCCTTTTGAAAACCATTACGTTTTCTTTGAATTCCTGTTTAATGGGCACAAGGGTTTAAGAGATCTGCTCCACTTGCTGAGTAAGAGCCAAGTGTGGCTGAATGGACGCATCATTCTGCTGATTTACAAACTCGATGGGTTGACGTCTTTCTGGTGTTCCCATGTTGCCATCTCCAAGGCCAGAATAGCCTCCTCCTGTTGATGCTTTAGAGGATTGGGAGATTATGGAATCTTCCTGTTGCTGTGTAACATTTTGAGGGGCTGATGGATCTTCTCATACTTCTCCATAACAGGTGGATATACTGAATGGTCTCCTCATGTATCCCGGAGATGGGACCGAGGGATTGGTCTTCTCTTGTTCCCATACAACAGACACGTGTCCAAATTACCTCTTCCTTTCTCATTAAAGAAGTCTCAGATAGTTCTTATCCTATCCAATTCCCTTGCAATAGCCTCGGTGGGTCTGAATGGCCTCCTGTTATCCCAGTGTAACAATCTCCATTCACTGTGTGACCTCTTCCAGTTCCGATGTTACAAACTTGAGGTGGCTGAATGGACTGATCCTGTTGTTGTTTAACAGGATACTGGTGCAGCATGGCCGACTGTTAAAGGTTCGAGTGGCTGATTAGCCTCCTTCTGTAAATGTATCTGGGTTGAATAGCCTCGTTATGTTTTGGTGTAACAGGTTCGAACGCCTGACTTTTGGGCGGCACAGTGGCACAGTGGTTAGCACTGCTACCTCACAGCACCAGAGACCCGGGTTCAATTCCCGCCTCAGGCGACTGACTGTGTGGAGTTTGCACGTTCTCCCCGTGTCAGCGTGGGTTTCCTCCGGGTGCTCCGGTTTCCTCCCACAGTCCAACGATGTGTAGGTCAGGTGAATTCGGGTAGTGTTAGGCAAGGGGTAGATGTAGGGGTATGGGTGGGTTGCGATTCGGCGGGGCGGTGTGGACATGTTGGGCCGAAGGGCCTGTTTCCACACTGTAAGTAATCTAATCTAAAAAAAACCTCCTGTTGTTCCTGTATAACAGGCTGGAGAACGGAATAGATTCCTCCATTATCTGTGGAATTCACTTCACTTGTTAACTCCTTCTGTCAGCTATGTTCAAATAAGATCATCTTTAATTATTGTAAACTCCAATGGCTACTGGGTCAACCTGATCATCCTTTCGTTGTAAGCTAGCACCTTCATTGCAGGAACCATCTCTGAGCTGCTTCCAATATAACAACATCCTTTCTTCATGAATACATTAAATCTGTATACACTACTCCAGATGTGACCTCACTAAGGCCCTGTATAGCAGCAGCAACACTTTAGCAGCCTTCTGTAAAGTTCCCACCCAGGTTAGAGCTGTTTCAGCTCTCTGGGGGAATACAGAGCATTGTTGGAAGATCATTGTCTTTCTCTGTCCATTAGCATAACGGGAGATCTGGAGAAGTTAAAGTTGGAGAAGATCATAAATGATGTGAGATCTCTACCATTAATCACCCCAGAGCCCACATCGCTCAGATTCCACAGAATCTAGTAAGGCGGAGCGCAAAAACAGCAAGGAGGAGCAAACATTGATGGGAGTTATATATTAAAGTGAAAGCTGCAATACGAATGCTGGACATTTTATAAAACAGGAAATGAGATAACACATTTGTGGGTACTTCAGTAATAATGTACTGTTTAAATTATATCTAAACTGTGTTAACCCAATTGAATGCTAATGCTGGGAAAAATGGATTTCATGACCATGTGTGAGATGGTTTACATGAACATTATGTCGAGCACTGAGCTCAAGATCAGGTTATTTAGGAATTGGTGTTGAGTGATCAGAAGAGCTAATTGAATATTTTGCTGTAAAGGACCTTTTCGGAACAGTGACCACAATGTATTGGTTTTCTTTTATGCTGTTTGAGTACAAGACAATTTTTGTTTTATTTGCAGTAACCGTTATAAATCTGAGTCATGCAAGCCATGAAGGTGTGAGGAGAAAGTGGGGACCACAGATACTGGAGATCAGAGTCGAAGAGTGTGGTGTTGGAAAAGCACAGTCAGGCAGCATACTAAGAGTAGATAAAACGAAGTTTCTGGCATAAGCCCTTCATCACGAATGAATCTTCTGGGCCAAGGGCGCTGAGAGATAAATGGGAAGGGGGTGCGGCAGGAGGGAGGTAGCTGGGATTGCGATAGGTAGATGAAGGTGGGGTTCAAATTGATACGCAACGAAGGGAGACAGAACGCCTCATCTACTGCATCCATTAAACCCATTTTCTCTACATTGGCGAAGCAGGAGGTCAACTTGTGGATCATTTCAGAGAACACCTCTGGGACAACCACATTGAACAACTCCATCGCCTTGTGGCTGAGCACTTCAATTCCCCTTCCCACTCTGCCAAGGACATGACGGCCCAAGGCCTGATCCATTGCCAAACCCAAGCCAGCAGAAGCCTGGAGGAAGAAAGCCTCCTCTTCTGCCTTGGGACCCTCCATCCACAGGGGATCATAGTGGATTTACCCATTTCCCCTAATCCCACCTTATCCTACTCCAAACTTCCAAATCACCACCGCCCTTTTGAACGTTCGTATGTGTAAACCTTCCTCCCTATCAATCTGGTCCACCCTCCTTCCTCTCCGACTATCACTTTCAATCCCACCTTCATCCTCCAATTAGATGAAAGGAGGCAGCTTAGAAAAATGCCAAGTGTTGCAGTAAGCCAGTGGATTCAGAGAAATGTAGGACCCAGCAAAGGATGACCAAGAAACTGAGAAGAAAATCAGAAAGAGAAAAAGCGTGCAAATGAAAGAAAAACATGAAGACTGCTATAAAGCGTCTATCAAAATATGAAAAAAAAACTAAAAACAAGGTCAAATGTGGAACAGTTGGTGCACGTTCAGGATAATTTATTTTAGAGAAGAGAGAAATCGCAGGGGAAAGAAACAGTTTCTTTGTGTCTATCTTCATGGAAGAATGTCCAGAAATTCTCCCAAGAAATACCAAGTGACCATGGGACTTGTAAAAGTAAAGTCTAAGATCATTCTTATCAGTGTTGAGGTCATCATTGAAAAGAAAGATGGATTGAGTATTTATAAATCTGACAGACTGGATGCACATCATACAAGAATTTCAGAGGAAGTAGCAATAGACATGTTGATTGCATCGCGGATTTTCACTTTATTTAATGACACATTCCCAAAAGGCATTTAGCCAATCTGGATAAGGCAAAGGTTATAAATATTATCCAACAGTTTAAGAAAGGATGAATTTGGAGAGTGGTGAACTACAGACCAGTTATCTTCTCATCCGCAGTCATATATCTGTTGGACTCGAATACAAGGAACATGCTACTAGATATTTAGAAGTTAATAACATAACTGGGGAGTGTGAGAATATACCGATGAAAGGAAAACCTGAAGTGGCAAATATAGTTTTGGAATGGTTTGAAGATGATTCTTGTGGACATAGGCAATGATGAAACTTTGGATAACGTATAGTTGGATATTCCTGAGCTTTTTCGAAAGATCTCACACAGCAAGTTTATATGAAAAATTAAAGCGAGAGGTATTGGGAAGAACATATGCAAATGGTAAAGTAAAAATTAGATTTACATTCATGTGAATGTAATTGGAATATAGAGGATGTCGTGCACCAGTTGCATCGAGCTTTGGTGAGACTAAATGTAGAATATTGTGTATCGTTCGGAGTCCCAATCTGAGAAAGAATATATTGACTACAGAGGAACTTTAAAAGGTATTATCCAGATTAACCCGTAAAATGGCAATATTGTCTAATGGGGAACCTCAGCCTGTAAACTCGAGTTTCAAAACATGAGAGTTGATTGTAGTGAATCTTAGAAACATCGCAAGGACTGAATAACAGAGGGACATGAAGAAGTACAAGTAGGCGAGATCAGGGAGAATCCCACGATATTCTACACGGACAAGTAGAACAGAATAATCAGCAAACAGTCAGTGTCAATTAGAAACCAAAGGGGCAATCTATGTATCAAGCTGGAGAACATTGATGGATTGTTACATGGGACCTTCACATCTATTTTGCTTGGGAGAAGGAGGAGGCAGGTACAGAATTCAAGAAGATGGACTGGACAACTCTTGAAAAGATTCTGTACAAATTTGGACCAATCTCCATGTCTGAATGAGTTGTATCACAGGCGGCTGTTGGGATCAAAGGAGGAAAGACCCTGACTGAATATTTTAATTTGGATCTGGCCATAGGGAAGGTGCCAGAGAACTGGAGAACTGCTAATACGATTCCACTTCACAGTAAGGGTGGGAGAGATAGACCTGGGAAATATAGACGAGCTAGTATTAGATCACTGTTAAGGAAACTACTGGATAAAATAGGGAAGGAGAATATCGAACTCCAATCAGAGTTGCAAGGTTTCATCAGGGATAATCATCATGACTTTATCAGGAGGAAGTCACATCCAATGGATTTGATTGAATTAGTTTGAGGAGGTCGATTATTTAGTTTTGTAGGAAGGCCTTTGACAAATTTCCACGTGGGAAACTGAAAGATAAAGTAAAATCTCACAATATGATGGATAATTTGACAAGTTGCAATGAAAATTGTCTTAGTAGCAGGAGATAGAGTGTGGTGGGAGAAGGCTGTTTGTGTGACTGGAGATCAGTATCCCCTGGTGGACCACAGGGATCAGTGTTGTGTCCCTTATTGTTTGTGTTATTCATAACAAAATATAGATCTGAATGTGGAGGGGGCTAGGTAGAGAGTGGGGAAGATATGATAAGTAAGTGTATGTTTGACAGAAAGATTGGCTGGGTGGTTCGCAGTGAGGAGGAAGGCCTTAAGTTACAGGAAGATACAGATGGAATGATCAGATGGGTACATCAATGGCAGATGGAATGTAACCCTGATAAATATGAGGGAATGCACTTTGGGAGAAGGAACCAGGCAGGGGAGGACTCAATGAATGGCAGCATACTGGGAAGCTCAGATTGTGCTTCTCCACACATCCCTGAATGTGGCTGGGCAGGTTAATGCTTAACAATGTGTTGCTGGAAAAGCGCAGCAGGTCAGGCAACACCAAAGGAGCAGGTGAATCGATGTTTCGGGCAGATTCCTTAAGAAGGCTTATGCCTGAAACGTTGATTCTGCTGCTCCTTTGATGCTGCCTGTCCTGCTGCGCTTTTCCAGCAACACATTTTTAAAGTTCTGATCTCCAGCTTCTGCATTTCTCACTTTCTCCTGGCCAGTTTAATGGACTAGTTAAGAATTGGACCTTTTGTGCAGCGTTTCCTAATCAGTGCGTAGATTAGAAGAACAATACAGTGCTTTGGTTCGGACAAAATGGAGTACTGTATGTAGCTCCGGGAACCACATTCCAGGAAGGATGTGATTGTACTGGAGAGGGTGCAGATGTGATTCACCAGGATGTTCCCTGGGATGGAGCAGATAAGCTATGGAGAGAGGCTGGATAAGCTCGGGTTGTTTACTTTGGAGCAGAGAAAGCTGAGGAGTCAGTGATTCGGGAGGATAAGATTATGATGGACATGGACAGGGTGGAGAGACAGCAGCTGTTCCTTTTAGTGAGAGGGTCAAGAACAAATGAGCACACTTTTAAAGTGAAGAGTTTGAGATTCAGAGATGATTTGAACATTTATTCACCTCGACGTGTGGGGTTCTGGGATTACTTCCTGAGAGGGGAATGATCACCTCACAATCGTTAAAAAGTACTTGGACGAGCAATTGGAAGTGTCATAACATTCCTGGCTATGGGCCTGGCGTAGGAAAGTGGAACTAGTATAGATCGCGCTGTATTTGTGTTGGCACAGAGTCTATGCCGCAGTGAGTGTATGGTGTGGAAGGTGAAGTATTGAGCAGTTTTACGCAGGAATTGATGGATGTCTGAAGAGTTATAGTCATAAGGGTTATAAGAGTGAACTGTAATAGCTTGTTAAATTATGTCAATGTGAGAAATATGAGAAAACAAGTGCAGTTTCCTCACAGATTGAGACCAGAGAATGGAGAATGGGGAACAGTGAAATGGCAGAACTATGAAGCTACTACTTCAGTTCTGTCTTAACAAAACTTTCTAACAATACAAGGAAAACCGAGTCTGCTGTGGGAAAATGATAGAGTACATGGAACAATTAACATAGTAAGTAAATGGTTTAGCAGAAATTATTGTGGCTGAAAGTAATGGTCATAGACAACACTAACATGGATTTTTGAAATGGGAATTATGTTTGAGAAACAAAGTGGGAGACAAATGAAAGTGAAGCAATGGATATAAAACATTTTGAGTTTTAGAAAAATGTTGGTAAAGCTCCAAGCCCACTTTGCAAAATCAAATCTGAGTGGATTGTGGCTAATATATGGCCATGTTTCTAGAATGGGACAGCTGGCAAGAAACAGTGAATAGAAATAAACTGACTCGTCAAGTAGTAGCCTGACATTTTCTGAAAGGTATGATTCTGTGAGTATGACTATGTCCCAGACTCCCCATTACCTTCCCCAGATATCTTCTGTCTCATCAGCAGGACGGACACAGCAGAAGTGGCGGTACAGTGGGATACATTTGGAAGGGAATTGCTCTTGGATTCCTCAACAGTGACTCCATATCCCATGAAGTCTCATGGCATTAGTTTGCACATGGGAAAGGAAACCTCCTGCTGATTACCATTTACCAGCCTCTCTCAGCTAATGAATCAGTACTTCTCCATGCTGACCAACACTTGGAGGAAGCACTGAGGGAAGCACGTACGCAAGATGAACTCTGGGTGGTGGATTTCAATGTTCACCACCAACAGTATCTCACCTACAGCGTTACTGATCGAGCTGGCCAGGTCCTAAAGGATATGACTGGCAGCGGGTGGTGAAGGAACCAACAAGAGGAAAATACATACTCGACCACAGCCTTTCTAATCTGTCAGTTGCAGAAGTATCTGTCCATGACAGTATCGGTAAGAGTGATCACCGCATAGTCATTGTGGAGACAAAATCACACCTGCTTATTGAGATTAACCTCCACCATTTTGGGTGGTACTATCACGGTGCCTAATAGGGCAGACTTCACACAGATCAATCAGATCAAATCTGGATGTCCATAAGGTGTTGTGGGTCATCAATAGCAATGGAATTGTACTCCCGCATAACCTCATGGCCTGACATATTCCCCTCGCAACTATTGCCATCAATACAGAGGATCAACATTGTTTCAGTGGAGTGTGCAGGATAGCAGGAGCAGCACCAGGCATACATGACAATGAGTTGTCAGCTTGGTGAAGCCACCAAACAGGACAACTTGTGCACCAAACAACATAAGCAGTAAGTGATAGACAGAGCTAAGTGATCCCATAAGCAACGGTTCAGATCTAAGCTCGGCAGTTCTTCCACATCTAGTCGAGAAACGTTGGGGACAATTAAACAATTCACTGGAGGAAGAGATTCCACAAATAACCGCTTCCTCCATGATGGAAGAGCCCAGCACTTCAGTGTATAAGGTAAGGCTGATGTATTCGCAACAGTCTTCAGTCAGAAGTGCTGAGTGGATGATCCATTTCAGCATCCTCCAGTGGCCTTCAGCAATTCAGTTACCAGTCATCAGCCAATTTAATTCAGTCCACGCGATAACCAGAAACGATTGGAGATACTGGATACTCCATAGGGTCCATAATCGGACAACATTCTGGCAATAGTTCTGACAACTTGTGCTCCATAACTAACCACTCCCCGAGCCAAACTGTTTCAATACAGTTGCAAGAATGGCTTTTCCTCATTATGTGGAAAATTACCCCAAGTATTTACTGTATATAAAAAGTGAGAACAAATCCAATCCGGCCAAATACTCAGTCTACTCTCGTTCATCAGTGAAGTGGTGGAAGGTCTCAGTGCTTTTAAGCAGGACCTGCTCAGCAATACCCTGGTCAATGACGCCCAGTTTGGGCTCCACCATGGCCACTCATCTCCTGACTTCATTACCGTGGTTCAAACATGGACAAAAGAGCTGAATTCCAGATGTAGGGTGAGAGTGACAGCCCTTTAAGTCAAGGCTGAATTCGACCCTGTGTGGTATCAAGGGGCCTTAGCAACACTGGAATCAATGGGTATCAGGGGAAAACTCCCTGCTGGTTCGATTCATACCTGACAAGTAGGAAGGTGGTCATGGTTGATGAAGGTCCGTCAACTCAGCTCCAAATCTGTAGGATCCCTCGAGCAGTGACCGAAAACTTCTTCAGGGCTGCTTCATCAATGACATTCCTTCTATTTCAAGGTCAGAAGTGGGGATGTTCGCCAATGATTGTGCAATGTTCTGCAACACATGTGGCTCCTCAGATACTGAAGTAGTCCATGTTCAAACGCGACAAGATCTGGAGAGTATCCAGGCTGACAAGTGGCAAGTTATATTCAGCCCACACGAATGCCAGACTATTACCATCACCAATAAAATACAATCTAACCTGCCCCTTGGCATTCAATGGTGATACTATTGCCGAATACCCCAGTATCAGATTCCTGGTGGGTAATCATTGCTCAACACTCGCTTGTCTCGCCACATGAACACAGTAACTATAAGAGCAGGTCCGAAGCTAGGAATACTGCTGCGAGTAACTCACATCCTGGCTTCCAAACGTCTGTCCATCGTCTATAATGCATAAGTCAGAAGTGTAATAGGAGACTCCCAATTTGTCTGGATGAGTGCAGCCCCAACAACATTCAAGAAGCCTTATAACATCCAGGACAAAGCAGCCAGTCTGACTGTCCGTTCATCCACAATGCTCCACCATCAAAGCTCAGCAGCAGCAGCAGTGTTTTACTATCTACATGCTGCCATGAAATGATGCACCAAAGATCCTCAGAGACCATCTTCCCAACTCACGACCATGTCTATCTAGAAGGACAAGGGCTACAGATATATGGGAATATCATCATCTTCAGATTCCTTCCAAGCCATTCGCTATCCTGACTTGGAACTTTATCACTGCTCCTTCACAGTCACTGTGTCAGAATCCTGGAATTCCCTTCTTAATGCCATTGGGGGTCAACCACAGCAGGTAGATTGCAGCGTTCAACAAGGCAGCTCACCACCACCTTCTCAAGGACAATTAGGGACAGGTAATAAATGCTGGCCCAGCAGTGACTCCGAGATTCACGAAATAAATAAATAGAAATTAACAGAGGATGGTTGCTGAGGTGTCGCAGGGATCGGTGCTTGAGGCCCAGCTGTTCACAATGCCCTTTAAACATTTGGTTGCTGGAATCAGATACAATATATCCCAGCCTGCTGACCGCACTAACGGATGTGGGATTTTGAGTGGGTGAGGAGGATGTAAATAAACACGGAGAAGACGAGGACAAGTGGAGTGAATGGGTAAATACATGACAGATGGAGAACAATGTGGATAGAGGTGACTGTGGACCCTTTGGTGGAAATGATAAATTGTCAGCCTACCATTTGAAAGGGATTGGTTGAAACATGTTGATCTACAAAGGGACGTATGCTCCTTTTTGTTGTTTCCTTCTGCATAAACCTCTGAGGCCCATGCAGCGCAGTGAGTTCAGCAACCAGAAGTCAATACTGGGCATGGCATTGGCACGCTGCCCAGTGCACACAGACCCACCAAGTGGGGAGCTGCTGCACAAAAAAGGATCTGCATTTTCTTGTACACCAGTCGCTGAAAGTAATATTGCAGGAACAGCAAGCAATGAGGCAGATAAATAGTGTGTTGACCTTCATTTCAGGGGGATGTGAGTCCAGGAGAAAAGAAGACTTACTGCAGCTGAACAGGGCCTTGGTGAGATATCATCTTGAACATTGTGCAGTATAGCATGCAGTTTTGGTCTCCTTACCGAATAAAGGACAAACCTGACATTGATGGAGAGCAGTGAAGGATGACCAGACTGATCTCTGGGATAACAGGCTTGTTGTGGGAGCAGAGTTTGGGAGACTGGGCCAGTATTCCATGGGGTTTAGGAAAATGAGTGGAGATCTCAGTGAAACATACAAAACTCTGACAGGGTGAGACAATTTGGAAGCAGGGATTAGGATTCCCCTGGCTGGGACTTCTAAAACAAGGGGCCACAGTATTAGGTACAGGCAGTCATTCTGCATTGAGATGATAATAAATGTCTGCTCTCACTGACTGGGGAACCTGGGGAATTCGCTCGCACCTGGAAACCGAGACACTGATTATAAATAAGGATTTAGAGACAGTAAAGGGATGGTGGGACAGCAGGAGTACGGTATGGAAATGAAGGGCCAATCATCATTATCTTGAATTGTTTAGCAAACTCGATGGACCAAACGTACTCCTGCACCGCCTATTTTATAGGTTCCCAAGGTTACTCACATTAACGGATATGTATACCGTATGGGATAAGTGCATTGAGGAGATTTTTTCCATGAACTACAATGGTAAGGCTAAATGTGTTTTCCATTCCCGATGTTTCTGTGCAGTCTGTGGGAAAGCTCTGTAAATGCTGTCACAAGCTCTCAGATGTTAGGAAGGAGGTTTCTGCAGGGTCGACAGACTGTGTTCCCAATCCCTTTTCCGACATTGATGCTGAGGCCGGGTGTTCTGTCCGGTTTCATCCTTTCAGACCTCGGAGTAGTTTGATACAAATGAGTGCCCTTGCTTGGCAATTTCAGAGACCATTGAAATGTTTATCACATGTCAGGGTCTTTGGAGTCACTTTTAGGCCAGCCCAGGAAATCATTGGAGATTCACTTCTTAAAAGTACATTGGAGAAGGAAATTCTGTTTACAATTGATTTTGGCTTCAAGGTCACTGTTCCTGACCCCAGATTTTAGATCTCGAAATCTTATTAATTGTCTTTAACTTCCACCTGCTGCCAGATCATTAGCCTGGTCTAGATTAGTAATCCAGTGACATTTCCACAACAGCACCATCTCCACATGGGGACCTGTCAAAAACCACACCGAGCAGGTTATTTCTGTGCTGCTTGACAGCTCTGTCAAAAAAGAACTCCCACCAATTTGACTGTCATGATGGGACTGAGGAGGTGGTAATTGGTCAGATTGTAATTATTCCCGTTTTAGGGGATGAGACTTAGCTGAGTAATTTTCCCCATTTCCAGGGACATGTCAGAGTTGGAGCTGGAATGAAACAGCTTCCCCAGGGACACGGCTTGTTGTGCAGCACAAGTCTTTAGACCCATTGCAGGAATGGAGTCAGGACACATTCCCTTTGACGTATCTATTGTGTTCACCTGTTTCTTCATGTAATGTGCAGCGAATCAAATAGGTTGAAGACTGGCATCAGTGATTTTGTGCGCATCATGATGAGGGTGAGGTGTATCATCGACTCAATACTTCTGGCAGAAGATGGTGCAGATAAAACATCCTTCTCTTTTACACTGATGTGCAGGTCTGTTCCATTATTTAGGATGGGAATATTTCCGGAGCCCTCTCCTCCAGTCAATTGTTTAATCGTCCATCATCATTTATGACTGAATGTGACAGGACTGCAGGGCTTCGATCAGATCTGTTGGTCAAGTGTTGTAGCTTAAATGCGTTCGCATCAGGTTAAAGTTGATGTGATTCTGACTCTGACATGTTCACCCACACTCGTCACTGAGCCATAGATGGTGCTGATGGTAATGACAGACTGAGGTGTTACCCTGGCGAAAAGCTACAGGTTGTGGTTGAATGCAGGTCTGCTTCTCCTGCTGCTGTGGTCTACAGTTACATGAATACGCAGTTTCAAGCTGCAATATCTGCAATGTAATTCTGCTGCCTGTTCCCCAATTCTCACTGAGACCCATTCACCCATCAGTCCTACACTCAGTGACCTAACCTGGTTTCTGATGTGGAAATACTTCAATTATCATACTGTCATTCTGCTGAGGGTTTCTCTCCCCGGTCTTGCTTCTAATCTGACACATTCCGCAAAAGCATTTAACTGATCTTAATGCAAATGTTTAATTCACCTGAATCTTTTTTCCTTGAGAAATACCATCTTCTATGTTTAAAGTGAATGTTTTTCCTCTGTTTCTTTCCCTGACCATGATTAAGAGCTCTGTAGTGTCAGCGATGCCAGCGTTATGTAGTTGCAGAGCCAATGAATTCTCTGGATTCCCAATCATCTTCAACACATTGTATGTTTTCTCTTTTGGTTTGATGCCTTATCACTCATGGCTGCCTTGTTCTCCCATGAGTATGTTTCAAGTTCTTGGGGTTGCATTTCTGGTATTATCTTCCGAAGTATCCCCACAAAATCCTCCCTTTGCTGCTCCATGGTCTTTCCGGCTCAGCTCCCCTTCCAATTTACTCTGGCCTGCGACGCCCGCATGTCTTTGTAGTTATATTGCTTAATTATCACCACATTACATCTTGAAGAGAGCGTTAGATATAAACTGAAAGAAGGGGTTTTGGGAAATGGGACACTAAGAATAACTAATGGATTTCTTAACTAGATACAAAGGGAGAACGATAGAAAAGATATAGATATGGAGATGTGGAAAATGAGAAAACTACATTATCGAAAGAAGTAGTTGAACATCCTCCAATGTTTTGGCAATGCCTGTGTGCTGTGGTCCTTTATACAGTGCATGTACAACAGAGTAATAAGTTCAAATGCTGAGTATGATCCCAGAATATTTATCTCCAATAAGGTGACTGACACTAGCTTTGGAAAGAACCCAGCAGGCCAACATATTGAAGTTCCGGTAGAAAGGGGATTAACTGAAATACGTTGGGACACCAGAATCAAGAATTTGGAGCACATATTCTGGTAAGAATAAGAGATAAGAGTTGGGAATCCCAGAAAAGGAGGGAACGTTGAGAGGATCATATCATGTTTTAATGTTTCATCAATTTTATACATCATATGCATCATTTTTCGTTAACTGTGTCTCTGTTGTTCATTTACAATGTGTTGTGCACATATGAAAAATGCGACTTATCTGCACACGCACATTGATTAAACAGTGTATATAAAATCATTGTTCCACCATTGAAACTGTCCTGTTGTCGTGTTACGAGGATACATGAACACCAACTAGCTACCAAAAGACATGACGCAGTATCACTATGTTCCATACATACAGACAAAGACGGGCACCACTTTGACTGGGACAAAGCACACACACATACTAAGACACGCGAGGACCTGCTTAGAGGAATGGTATTCTAACCAGAAGTCCATCAATAAATGCATCAATTTAGATCCTGTCGACATTCTCTTGTTAAAATAACCGGAAATGACATCACCCACGATAAGAAACCAAGACCTATAAATATAGAGGCGGGACATGCCACCAGCACTTCAGCAGAGAATCTCACTGATCACGTCACCTAGTCATGGTGACGAAACTTCTGAAAACAAACCTTCAAGCTCAGCGAGCTAACTTGCACACATTTAAATTGTTATTTTTTGTTTATTAGTGGAATTTAGGAGTTCTCTGTCGCTCACGTTTTGACAGATTATGATGTGAGGTGAGCTTTTCTCGGTGTGTGGTTTTAATTAACAGATGGGTTCGACATTGATGTCATAACAGTTTGGGGCCTTGCCGTGTGGCACTTGGACCGACTGGAACAGATTTGAGATACAACAGGTCCCAGCAAATTCCAACTCATTGCAATTAGTGACTTTGATCTTCAAATAAAACCAGTGGGAAAATCTGTTCAATTTTGCTCCTTGTGGTTGGTTAAATGAAAAGTGAGGGAAATGGCTTTTAACATTACTAAAGAGGTTCCCAAATTTTCCAAGGAAGTTTAGAAAGACAGAAGGAGGACATTATTTTAGAATTAGCAAATAGGTTGCAATTGGGTTTAACCAAGGAGAAAAGAGAAGTTGAAATTGTAATGGAGTTGGTTAAGCGCTTTGATGTATCAGAGAAATAGGCAACTGCATAGAGTTATAAAAACTTAAATTGCAAATGTGGCAACTGGAGTTAGAAGATAAATAAAGGGACGGAAGCAGAGAGAGAGAGACGGAAGAGAAAGAGAGCAAAAAGAAAGAGAGGGGATTTGAAATGCAGAAGTTGTGATATAGACGAGAAAGTTAAATTAACAGGATGGAGATGAAGGGAGAACGTAGGGATGTATACAACTAGGTTAGTTACTTGCCATATTTCGGTGAGAAAAATGTCAAAACCTTTTTTATTTCATTTGAAAAAATGGCTAGGCAGATGACGTGTCCAGTGATCTTGTGGGTAATGCTAGTTCAGACGAAGCTGGTGGGCACAGCTGGTGAGGTATGTGCAGCGCTGTCAGATGAGGGATCAAGAGATTATCAAGATGTCAAATTGGCTATTTTGATTGGTTATGAATTGGTACTAGAAGCATATAGACAGTAATTCAGAAAAATTGAGATGGAACCAGGTCAGACTTATATTGAGTTGAAAGAATTAACCACAGTCATTTTGATAGGTGTGTGCTGGCCTTAAAAATGGATATGACCTGTGAGGCTTGAAGGGAGATTAGTCTGCTGGAGAATTTAAAAGACTCACTTCCAGAGATAGTAAGAATTCATGTGAATGAATAGAAAGTTCAAGAAGTGAGAAGCGTAGCAGAAATGGCAGGTAAATATGCATTGTGGCATGTGATGAAATTTAGCTTCTGGCAGGAATTTCATCCTGTGAGGGATTAGAAATTGGGAGAAGGGACGATCACACATTACAAAGCGAACAGTAGCTCATAATAGTTTACCATAAGTGAAGAAAGAAGCCCAAGGGGGTAGAAAGGTGGTGAAAGGCCTCAGGTGCTCTCACTATAAGGGAGTGGAACACATAAAATTACAGTGCTGGTGGTTTCAGAAGGGCACAGGGAAAAAAGTTGTTTTCACTGCAGTAAGCTGGGACACACCGTGCTGGGCGTTAAAGGAAGACACTTTGGGGAAAGATGCGGTAGAAGAGTCTAAGCCCAGTGGCATTAGTGAAACTGGTAAAGGAGACTCCAAGTGGAGCTGAGGAGCTGCAGCAAATTGCACAGCCGAGGCCAGGGCTGGGTATGGAGGCAGTGCCTGATCTCTCTAAAGATTTCAGCTATGTAGATAAAGTTTACTCAGAAAGAACAGGGGGAGAAGGACAAGAAGTTATAATTTTGTGAGATACGGGATCTGCTCAGTCTCTAATATTTGAGAAGTGAGGCGCCAGAAAAGCACAACAGATCAGGCAGCATCCAAACAGCAGGACAATCGAATATCAGGCAGAAACCCGTCATCAGGAACTTGATGGGGGGACAAGGGGGCTGAAAGATAAATACGAGGGTAGTAGCTGAGCTGGTGGAAGGGTCACTGGGAAGGAAATAATAAGATATAGGTGGGAGTGATAGTGATATGTCGGAGGGGAGGGTGGAATCGATGGGGGAAAGGAAGATGGCTAGTTCGGGCAGTCCAAGAGGGCAGTGCTAGATTGAACGGTTGGATCTGGGAGAGGTTGGTGGAGTGGAGATTTGGAATTTGGTGAAGTCAACGTTGATGCTATACAGTTTGAGGGTTCCAGCTGTCCTTCCACCGATAGGAGTCCTATCACCATCCTGTCCGACCTATCACCATCACACCCCACTTACATCTACCTATCGCCTTCCAAGCTCCCTTCCACCCAGCTCTACCCCCACCCTCCCATTTATTTCTCAACCTCCTTCCCCCTCCCTTACCTCCCACTTTCCTGATGAAGCATTTATGCCTGAAACGTCAACTCTCCTGCCCCTCAGATGCTGCCGATGTGCTGTGCTTTTCCAGCCCCTAATTTTTCAACTCTCATCTCCAGCATCTGCAGCCCTCACTTTCGCTCACACTCTAATAGTAAGAGATGAAAGTTTTTTTCACTCTTTCTCGCATGTTAATCAAGACCGTGTTAACGTGTGGAATGAGAACAGAAATTAAGCATTCCCTTGTGTAACATCTGGATGGAATGCCAAATCAAGATTAGGGAAGTAACAGTGACAGTGAGTAACAGAGTGTCAGTTCCAGGAATACAGTTTGTTCTTGGGAACGATTTAGCAGGAGGCGAGGTGGGAGAGGCACCCCATGTGGTGGAGAAGCCAAAGGAAGACTAGGGAATTGCGGAGTTAAAAGAAAATTAAAAAGGATTTTTTCCAGACTGTGTGGTAACAAGATCCCACTGTCATAAGTTACAACAGGAAGGAAAAACGAAAGAAAAAGACAAATGGGCTGATGCTCAGTGACCTGACACCCTGTTTGATGTAACGGTGCAGGAAAAACCAGAACTGGCAGAGGATCAGGCAGGGGTGTTTAGTCCAGAAAGGCTAATGGACTTACAACAGATATATACACACACATGCACACACACATACACATGCACACACGTAGAAAAGGAATCAGAATATATTGTTGAACGTTATTAAATTAAAGATAGAATCATAAAATTAAAATGGAGACCCAGATAGGTTACTGCAGAAAGGAAATAGTCCGAAGTGCACCAGATTGTGTTAGCAGTAACGTACAGTGTGACGGGTAGTTAATAAACGAAATGCAGGCGGTCACTTAGGTGTATAGAAGACTCAGGCTAAGGTACAGAAGCATTTCCAGTGGCTGGTATGCACAAAGACCTGTTCATCTTCGTTGAACGTGACATACATACCAAATGGTGGGTAAATAACAGGCAGTAATAAAACCAGCACCTTTCTTGGCAATTCCTGCATTCGAAGAACCTTGCACGAGGGTTATGATTAATTGTGTAGCTCCCCTTTCTAAAGTAAAAGTGGAAACCAATATTTGCTGACCATAATGGATGTGTCTACCAGATTTCCAGAGGCAATTCAATTATTGGAGTGTCAAGGCTAAAAGGGAGGTGAAGGAGTTTGTAGCTTTCTTTACTCACTGTGGACTGCCCAGAGAGATTCAGTCAGACAAAGCTTCTCATTTTACCGTTCAGCTGTTTAAGGAAGTCATGGAGGGCTTAGGCATGCAGCACTTCAAATCAAGGGCGTCCCATCCTGAATCCCAGGGAGCATTGGAAAGTTAGCATCTGACGCTGAAGACTATGTTAACAGCATATTGTCATGGTTGGCCAAATTATTGGGATAAAGGTGCCCCATTAAATTGTTTACCATTAGCGATGCCCCAAACAAATCTACTCACTTTACTTCCTTTGAGATAATATTCGTACATGAAGTGAGAGGTCCTTTGAAATTAATTAAATATAAATTGACAGGACCGAAGACGGAAATCTCACACCTGGGTTATGTGTACGAGGTGAAGGAGAGAGTAGATGGAGTCAGTGAGTTTGCTAAACAGTATCTGAAGAGCACAGCATAGAGTGAAGCAGGTGGCAGATAAAAACACTGAAACTTTCAAGATTTCCCTTGGGGATGACGTAGTAGTATTGCCACCAGTGGTAAGAAATCTCTTCAAATCCAGATTTAGTGGCCCGTTTCAAATTTTAAAAAAACGTGGAGTCAGTTAAACTATCTAGTAAAGATACCAGAGATGACAAAAAACTTTATCGAGTATTTCATATGGATGAATCATGCACCAGCCACATTTAAGACTCAGAAACAGAGATGTGGCCATATGAACAAATTGTGCAGCTTATCTTTATGATGTAGTGATCTTGAGCAAGTGATTGAAAGCTCACATTTTACAGTTGACAGAGCATGTTGAACGATTACAAGAAGCAAACTTGGAAATAAACTTAAAGAAAACAGAATTCACAAATGCAGAGGTGACGTTCTTGGGACATTACATTGGCCATGGAAGGTTGATCTCATGGAACATAAAAACGAAAGGCTTTGAGGAATTGCCACGACAGTCCTCGAAGAAAGAGGTGCTTCGATTTTTGGAACTGAGTGGATTCTATTGGAAGTTTGTTCCAAATGTTAGCAACGTATTGGCACCGCTGATGGATTTATTAAAGAAGAACATAGAATTGTGGTGGACAGTACAATGCAAGGAGGCATTTGAGAATTTTAAAGCAGTATTAATCACCACACCAGCTTTAGCTACACCAAATATTCTGAAACCCTTTGAAAATTGTATTTGATGCTCGGGATATAGGGATCGGAGATGTATTGATACAGAAAGAAGATGATGGAATTGAATGGCTTATTGGCTACTTGTTGAAAAACTCAATATCCACCAGAAAAAAAATACAAAATCTCCATTATTGAACAAGAATGATTAAGTTTTGCACTGGCCTGACAATATTTTAATGTGTATATGACAAACAAATTGTCGGAGATGGTTGTGGACAACGACAAATCTCTCGAATTTTTTGGAATATTTAAAGACCAGAATATGAGACTCTTTAATTGGAGTCTTACCTTACCGACTTTAACTCACAGAATGTACAGGCTGTGGCTCCTACAATGTGATAGCACATGGGATTTCGCTGATTTAAAGGAAAGCAGTGTAGATAAGATTTGACTTATTCAAGTGGTGTATTGGTGTGCAGAATTAATATGAATGATATAACTGAGATTAATACTTTTGTATTTCATATAATTGGGATTAAGAATTAGAGGAAAAGGAATGATGGTATATTTTCATTCTGGTGGGTTTTTTTTTCTGAAGTGGGAAGATGTTATGAAGCCAAAAACATGTATGGGCACTTTAAGACACATCGGATTTTGTTGAATCGAAATTAAAGCCACAGATGCCAGCTAAAGGTCACACTGTTCCACATGTCACCATTAGCTGAGAAATGGATACCTGAGTTTTGCTTGCTGTTTTGACAGCTATTCAAATCCAACCAAAGAGTTGAAATAACGCTCAGGAGACCAGAAACCAACAGAATTTGAATATTATTGTTTGGACACCTGGACAGCAATCAAATTATGAGAATTATTATATCATGGGGAATATATAAACCTAGCATTTTGAAAATAGAGGGAGAGCCACTGCCATCCAACAGCAGAGTAACTGCTGTAGAACAGGAGTGCTAACTGGCCATCTCAAACACTCTCTATCAAAGACACATTTTCATGTAAACCTACTTGCAATTAAAAAAAATGACGGAGGGAGATGAGCAGCTGAAAGAGTGAACACAGCGGGGAAGATAGAGACTGTATGGTCTTGAGATTTTAATGTTTCATATGTGGGTTGTTGGAACAGCATATTTTTACAGAGTTGGAGTCAGATAGCAAGTAGCTAATAAAAAAAGGGGATTGTATTTGTGAATAGTTGTTGTTTAGTATTCACTATTAAAGTTAAGAAACTAACTTGATAATTTTTGTTTAAATAGTGGAATGTAGGAGATCTGTGTCGCTCATATTTTAACAGATTACAAGGTGACGCGAGCTTTTCTGGGTGTTTGGGTTTAATTAAAAGAGGGGTTCGAGTCCACCTTGTAAATGTCCATCCACGCTAACCCCATTTCCCTGCAGTTGGGTCATATGCTTCCAGTCCTTTCCTATCCACACATTTATCCAAATGTTTTCGAAATGTTGTTAAAGTACCCCCTTCAAACACATCTGCTGGCAGCTCATCCACGTACCAGCCTCTGTGTAAAGAAGTGGCCCCTCAGGTTCCCTTTTATTCCTTCCCCTTTAACCTTAAACTGATCCCCTCAAATCCTCGATTCTCTACACCTTGGAAAAAGACTGAAAGCATTAACCTTATCCATACCCCTCGTGTATTTATACAGCTCTATAAGGACTCCCTCAGTCTTTTACAGGCTGAAGAAAATGTCCTAGCTTGTCCAACCTCTCCCTATAACTCAGACGAATGGGTCCTGGCCACGTCTTTGCAAATTTCTTCTGCACTCTTTCTAATTTAATAACATCCTCACCATGACAAGGTGACAAAACGGAACACAATACTCCAAGTGCGGCCTTAGCAAAGTCCTGTGTAACTGCAACATAAGGTCCCAACTTCTATACTCAATATCCTGCCTGATGAAGGCCAATATGCCAAAAGCCTTCTTCACTTCCCTGTCTTCCAGTGACTTCACTCTCAGAGAACTATGCACCTGAACACCAAGGTCCCTCTTCACACTGCACCCCTTAAGACCCTCCCATTCACCAGGAAACTCCTACATTGATATGAATTTCCAAAATGCAAGACCTCACGCTTCTATATTAAATTCCATTTGCCATTTCTCGGCCCATCTCCCACCTGATTAAGGTCCTGCTGCAATTTCTGATAAACTTCCTCACTGATCATGCTCCCAATTACTTTAGTGTCATCTGCAAACTTACTAATCATACCTTGTACATTCTCAACCAAATCATAGATAACAGACAGCAATGGACCCAGCCTCCAGTCTGACAAACATCCTTCCACTCAACCCTCTGCTTCCTACCATCAAGCCAACTGTGTATCCAATTGGCCAGCTCCCCCCGCATTCTACGAGATGTAACCTTCCTGAGCAGCCTGCCATGTGGACCCTTATCAAAGGCCTTACTGAACTCCATAGAGACGGCGTCTATCACTCTGCCCTCATCAAACGTCCTGGTAACTTCATCAAAGGACTCTAAGAAATTTGGGAAGCATGATCTCCCACGCACACGTCTATGCTGACTGCTCCGAATCAAATCCTGTGTAAGTAATGGTGCAGTAAATTGTGTGCTGTCCTTCATTGTAAGATGATTCGAGTACACAAGTAAAGCCATCTTCTTGTTGTTGTAGAGCCTTGCTGAGAGAGCATTTGGGGCACTCTCTACAGAGTTTAGATTAGATTAGATTAGATTAGATTACTTACAGTGTGGAAACAGGCCCTTCGGCCCAACAAGTCCACACCGCCCCGCCGAAGCGCAACCCACCCATACCCCTACAAATACCCCTTCCCTAACACTACGGGCAATTTTAGCATGGCCAATTCACCTGACCTGCACATCTTTGGACTGTGGGAGGAAACCGGAGCACCCGGAGGAAACCCACGCAGGCACGGGGAGAACGTGCAAACTCCACACAGTTAGTCGCCTGAGGCGGGAATTGAACCCGGGTCTCTGGCGCTGTGAGGCAGCAGTGCTAACCACTGTGCCACCGTGCCGCCCACTTGATGTCCTTTGTAAGGAATGATCTCCTTACCACAGACACCGGTGATGGTAACATGAGAATAGAGTGTATAAGTTGAGTGTTTAATCTGTAGAGATGTGAGAGACGAGGAAATGGTGATGCTGAAACACGAGGAGTGTCAGCGAACTCTTATTTCCAAAACAGACAGTGACAGGGAGAGAAATTCTATACTTTACCCAGGATTGATTGGTTTGATTGATTTCCACGTGTATCTCAGTACAGGGAACCACTTTATTTATGAGCAGTGGAGGAAGATCATAGTAACCATGGCCAGACAGATCATAGGGTGGAAATAGACTTGGACAGAGTAAGGCCTATAGGTTACACTGAACAGGACATGCACTAGACAAGTTCAACATGAACAAGACCAGCATTATTTGAACTTAGAGAGTCCATTCATCAGTCTAACATGACTATCCTAATAGTTTATATGCCGAAATTAACTCTCCCCACGTTATTGTGCAGTCAGTGTGTGAACCCTGTACTGAACGTCAGTTTGCTCACAATCCCCAACAGCAGCCACAATACCTTCCGTCTGAAACAGGTAGCCATTCCCATCAGCTTCCGCCCTACATAGAGAACACCAGGCTGTCTTCGTGGAGATGGAAGACGCCTTCTTGTGACTTCACACCAGACATATGGCTGCCCTGCTCACCACTAGAAAACAACATTAAAATCCCACATGTGTATCATAAACAACAGAGCCAAGAGGAACAACGTGGAACAGTCTGTCTGTGCAGCCTCTGCCCCACTTGTTCACCATGTTAGAGCATCAATTAGGAGACACTTAAGAGTGCCGATGCTGGAGATCAGATTAGATCATCAATTGCTGGAAAAAGCACTGCGGGTCAGGCAGCATCCAAGGACCAGGAGAATCGACGTTTTGGGCATAAGACATTCATCAATAATCAGCAAAAATTACCTCATTCTGCCCCCGTGTAAGTGCATTGAGGTGGGAATGGCCTCCGGCTGTTCCTGTCTAAGTGACTCAAGGGAGTGATTGGCTTCAACCTTGTCCGATTGGACAGGGCCAAGGGCCTGACTGGTTAACCCTTGTTCCTGTCTGACAGCTCATTGTACTGACTAGTGTGACAGTGCTGCAGCTTTAAGAGTTTATTTTGTCCTGGAATATTTTAAGAGAGATTGAATGATTGTAACCAAGCTGGCTAGTTAAGACCACTTGGGTAACAGCTAGGGAGGCCTTGTGTTTATTTTAATACAGCCTGAATGGGTGTGGCTAGCTCTCACAGGTTAGGATCACTGGTTTTGGTTTCTCAGTGACATCAGAAACTATTGGGGTCTCCACAGAGTTGGAAGCTTCAGTGAATTTTTCCTGGTTGCAACCCTCTCTGAAATTTCTCTTGATGCTGTTTTTAATTCCTGGATTGGAGAAATGTTTGTGACAATCTGTGTCTGAATATTTCTTTTTGCCAAGGGCTGTGTTTATGGGAGTTTCCTATATTGGAACAGTTCATTATTAATAGTTCCTAGATCTATTATTCTGTTAACTTGTCCAATAGAATTGCGTTATTCTAAATTCCTCTTTCTTTGGTTTCATTTTCTCTTTTGTGTTTAAGGATATAGTGTTTTTCTTCACACCGAGTAGTTTGACCAGTCATATTGCATCTGGAACAGACACTTTACATTTCCTTTAAAATACGAAAACATTATAATCTACGTGACGACCTTCAAATAGTTTTGAGGGGCTCTGGTGTGGCCTATCACAAAAGACTCCTTCCCTTCCTGAGTAATAGGCTGGAGGCACTGAATGGGCTGTCCCTGTTCATCTCCAAAAGTGTCAATGGGCTGAATGGCTTCCTCATATTCCTGTGAATCCAGCGCGAGGTGCTGAATGAACTCTTATTTTACTGTGGCAATGTGCAGTGTCAGGCAGTGCTGTTACATGAATGTTATGGACACTTTAGCAGCACAAGGCTCAATGAAGACTGGATCCTGCTACACATGGACAAAGACCAGTTCAGGAGCTGACGGGGGACAAAATGTTCCGAACATTGTGGAATCTTCAGCGACCATCCCCACTTCTGATTTATGGTATGGAGGGTGGGGGCGGGGAGACATTGATGTAGCAGCTGAAGATGTTTGTGAAGGGGAAGCTACCCTGAGGATCTCCCACACAGGTGACCCAGGACTGAGATGAACATCTTCCTTTGTGCGATGTTTGACCCCAAACACTGGAGAGGTTACTCTGATTCCCATAAAGTCCAGTTTTGTTAAGCTCCTTGGTGTCAACAGAAGTTAACCACTGCCGTGATACCGGGCCAGTCATTTTTACCTGAACCCTTGTCTCAACCTCTTTTGTTCACATCAATAAACCATGATATAGGAGCAGCAAGTGTTTTCTTCAAACAGGTGGTATTGAATGTCAGGATATCTCTTCTCAAAAGTGTTCGGGAAGCTAGATGACTGAACGTATTTGAAGAGGAGGTAGATGGAAATTGATCTGTCAGAGAGGTGAGGACTATGAAGAATTGGATATGAAAGACGATTTGATACCGAGAGCAGATCAGTCATGATTTTAAAGAAGGGCAAGGCAGGCTTGGGGGAGTGAACAACATGCCCCTGTTTCTGATGTTCTCACATTCTGTTATTGGAAAGTTAGTGGGTGTTATTTTCATGAATGTTCTCTTATTGAATGTTGCAGACAGGGAGACCAGAGGATTTTGTGAGCCATCCCTGAGTGAGGTATGGGGGCTGTATTCACACTGTATCTGGGTGTAAAACATGACCAACAAATGAAGCACAAGTTGCAGAGAGGGGAAGCTCTGTGAAGAGAGATGAGGGGCCTCTTTTGTACCCAGCCTGGGTTTTCCAATTCCAAATTCACTTCAAACCGTGTGGGACAGTACTGAGGGGATGAATGGTCTCCTGTGTTTCTGTGCAACAGGTTACAGGAGTAAGTAGCCTCCAACTGTTCCTGTCTAGCAGGTTTGAGGGGCTGAATGGAACACAGGAACATATGACTGATGAGCAGGAGTGGATCGTTAGATACTTTGAGCCTTCTCCACCAGGCACTAAAATAGTCGCTGATCAGGTTGTGGTCTCAGCTCCACTTTCCTGTCTGTGTCCCATTGTGCATGACTCACTTGTTTGTCAAATATTTAACGAACGCAGCTTTCAATCAATGTGAACATAGAGACACGATAACCTTCCACTAAAGAGAATTCCGACTTGAAAAGCCCTCTCAGGATTATTCGTCATAACTCTTATAGAATCAGAGAGCCATGCATAATGGAAACAGACCCATTAGTCCAATCTGTTCACTCCGATCAGATATCAAATCTGATTTAGTCACATTTGCCAGCATTTGGCCAATATTCCTCCTGTGATTGTACCCGCCTTGACCACTTCCTCTGATTGCACTTTCTGTACACACACCACTCTCTGTGTGAAATATTTACCTCAGGTCCCTTCTAAATCATTTGCCATCTCCCCTTCAACCTATGCTGTCTTGTTCTGGACTCCCCTATCGTTGGGAGTAGAACATGGCTGTTCAGAATATCCATGTCCCTGATGATTTTATAAACCTCTATAATGTTGCCTCTCAACTTGTGACACTCCGGGAGAAGCACCTCAACTTAATCAGTCTCTCCCTATAGCTCAAACCTCCAGTCCTGGAACATCCGTGTAAGTCATTTCTGCAGAAATCCAAGTTGTACGCAGTATCCTTAAAGCGGCCTCACCAACATCCTGTACAGATGCAACATACCACCACAACTCCTCTGCTCAATGCTCTGACTGATTAAGGCAAATGTGCCAAATGTGTTCAGCCCCACTCTGTCTACCTGCGACTCACTGCTACAGGTAATCATGTACGTAAACATCAGAAAGTTAACACGATGGTAGTGCCAGCAGATAGGAGGACCCGTGATACATTGATCATCATTGAGATTAGATTGTGTTGGGAACATGAGCTTAACATGTCAGGAAGTGAAATCAAATCAATGGGTTCAGGGTAGTTAATATACAAAATACCAGATAGCCCAGAATGATTTACAGACTGGAATCTAATCGAGGGGTTCGGGTGATTAATATACAGAATACCAGATACCCCGGAGTGAGTTACAATCTGGAATCTAATCAAGGGGTTCAGGGTGGTTTATATACGAATAACAGATATTTCGGAGTGAGTTACAGCCTAGAATCTAATCTCGGGTTTCAGAGTGGTTTATATGCGGAATAACAGGTAGCCCGCAGTGAGTTACTGCCTGGAATCTAATTGCAGGCTTCAGGTTGGTTTATATACAGAATAACAGATAGCCCAGAGTGAGTTACAGCCTGGAATCCAATCGAGGGGTTCAGGGTTGTTTATATACAGAATAACAGGTAGCCCAGAGTGAGTTACAGCCTGGAATCTAATCGAGGGATTCAGGGTGGTTTATTTGCAGAATAACAGATAGCCTGGAATGTGTTACAGGTTGGAACCTAATCGAGGGGTTTAGCATGGTTTATATACAGATGAACAGATGCCATGGAGTGAGTAACAGTCTGGAATCTAATCGAGGAGTTCAGGGTGGTTTATATACAGAATAACAGCCTGGAGTGTATTGCAGCTTTGAAACTAATCGAGGGATTTAGGATGGTTTATGTATAAAATAACAGATACCCTGGAGTTAGTTACAGCCTGGAATCTAATCGAGGGATATGTTAACCTTTTTATGTGAAATAACTTGTAACCGGGAGTGAGTCACAAAGTGCACTATTGGCCAACTGGTTGCAAATCTTGACTCAAATAAACATAATGCAGTCACAAACTACACAACTTTAGTGACTCCCATCTTTCCTAGTTTGAGGATTATCCTCCTCTGTTTTCCCCTTTCACTGAATGTATTAATATACCTTTTATACTGCACTGCCATTCTGCTACCTATCTCTCACTGTCTCAGTTATCTTCAGTGCTGTTGAAAGATACTTAAACCAACAGACACACAAAGTTCCAGAAAGAGTTTTGTTCAATTGCAGGTGCATTACTTTCTTTTATTTGTAGACAACACACAATTTGAACCCACAGAAGGTCAGTGTGGCATTTGAAAAACCCTTCAATTTGGGAGGAGACCTCGCCAGGCAGGATTCTGATCCAACGCTGCAAATCTACAATTCGGTGACTGAGTTCTATCAGGTTTTGTATATTATGTTTCTTCATATATTAGGAGCTTGGAAAGTAAGGCAGACCTTACTGGAATGTCACATTGTCTCTCTGCATTCACTGTAAACAGGTTCTGGGATTTGCATTTTAAGCACCTTCAGAGAGCTGTCTCCATTTCCTATCTCTGCTAGCATCAATGAATGGAAATGGCTTTTGACACATTGGCCCCTCTCCCTTGCTGAAAGTATTCCTGACACAAATTAGATTTGTCCACAGCCACCATTTTATATCAACAAAACGATGACATTGAGTTTATAAATAAGGAAAAGCAAGAGAGACTGGCAACATCAATACAGTTCGAAAATATATAAAACATTGAACACGCACACAGAATCACACATAAACGTTCATACACAGACACACAGAATCACACACACACACAGATAAAGACACCTTTCAGGAGCTGTCTCCATTTCCTAACTTACAAGGGAATTCATGTTATAATGATGCGTTCATGCAGGACAAGAAACAGATTTTGAGACTTTCCCCATTGTGACAGGAATTCAGCCCCAATCTCAAACTTTGAGATATGCAACAAGACAGAAATGTACATCAGCTTTTTGTGTTCCTGCTCCCAATGTAACACTTGACCATTTAGTTTATCTTGTCTTCGATCTGACATCCAACAAGGATCACTTCACAGATCCAATAACAGATCCCCAGGACTGAGTTCCAGACTGGAATCTAATTGAGTGGTTTAGGGTTTACATACAGCATATGAGATACCCATAGGTGAGGGATAGAGTGAAATCTAATTGAGGGGTTCAGCGTGGTTTACATATAGAATAACAGATAACAAGTCGTGAGTCACAAAATCGCTGAGTTGTACAGTCATAGAGATGTACAGCATGGAAACAGACCATTTGGTCCAACCCGTCTATGCCGACCAGATATCCTAACCTACTCTAGTCTCTTTTTCAAGCACTTGGCCCATCTCCCTCCAAACCTACCCATTCATATACCCATTGAGCTGCATTTTAAATGTTGCAATTCTACCAGCCTCCACCACTTCCTCTGACAGTTCATTCCATTCATGTATCACCCTCTGAGTGAACAAGTTGCCCCTTAGGTCTCTTTCATATTACCTCTCACACTAAACCTATGCCCTCTAGTTCTGGACTCCCCATCCCAAGGAAAAGACTTTGTCTATTTATCCTATCCATGCCCATCATGATTTTATAAACCTTGATAAGGTCACCCCCCAGCCTCTGATGCTCCAGGGAAAACAACCCCAGCCTATTCATCCTCTACCTGGAGCTCAAATCCTCTAACCGTGGCATCCTCCTTGTAAATCTTTTCTGAACCCTTCCAAAATTCACAACATCCTTCCGATACGAAGGAGACCAGAATTGCATGCCATATTCCAACAATGGCAAAACCCATGTCCAGTCCAGCCACAACATGACCTCTCAATGCCTATACTCAAAACACTGACCAATAAAGGAAAACATACCAAACGCTGCCTACATTATCTTATCCACCTGGCACTCTACTTTCAAGGAGCTTCGAACCTGCACTTGAAAGTCTCTTTGTTCAGCAACTCTCCCTCGGACCTTACCATTAAGTGTATGAATTCTGCTCAAATTTGCTTTCCCAAAATGCAGCACCTCATGTTTATCTAAATTGAACTCCATCAAGTGGAATATAATTGAAGGTTTTGGGGTGTTTTTGAAACATGCGAATCACACATACATAGAAGTGAGTTACACGTTGGAATTTAATTGAGAGGATTCCGGGTGATTCATATAATCCCGTCAGTGGGGAAACCAAGCCCTTCAGCCCAACAAGACCACACTGACCCTCAGAAGAATAACCCATCCAGACCTATTTCCCCACATTTACTCATGACTAATGCACCACACATACACATCCCTGAACACTGTGGACAATTTTAACAGGGTTTGGATTGGATAGTTAGGATACAGACTAACAGGTACCCAGGAGTGTGATACAGACTGGAATCGAATCAAAGGATTGAGGTGGCTAATGTGCAGAGCACCTTAAAATTGGATGTCAGTTACAGATTGGAATTTTATCAAGGGGATTCGGGACGATGATGTGAACAATAACCGATACCCAGAGTGAGTTACATACTGGAATCTAATCGAGGGTTTCAG
Source organism: Chiloscyllium punctatum (assembly GCF_047496795.1). Taxonomy (NCBI): domain Eukaryota; kingdom Metazoa; phylum Chordata; class Chondrichthyes; order Orectolobiformes; family Hemiscylliidae; genus Chiloscyllium; species Chiloscyllium punctatum. Next base: position 99,205,258 of record NC_092754.1, on the reverse strand, counting down.
GGTGGTTTATATGCAGAATAACAGGTAGCCCGGAGTGAGTTTAAGAGTCATAGAATCATAGAGATGTACAGCATGGAAACAGACCCTTCAGTCCAACCTGTCAATGCTGACCAGATATCACAACCCAATCTAGTCCCACCTTCCAGCACCTGGCCCATATCCCTCCAAAAACTTCCTATTCATATACCCATCCAAATTCCTCTTAAATGATGCAATTGTACCAGCCTCCACCACTTCCTCTGGCAGCTCACTCCATACACGTACCACCTTCTGCGTGGAAATGTTGTCCCTTAGGTCTCTTTCATATCTTTCCCCTCTCAAACTAAACCTATGCCCTCGAGTTCTGGACACCCTTACCCGAAGGCAAACCTCTATACGGTCACCCCTCAGCCTCCGAAACTCCAGCGAAAACAGTCCCAGACTGTTCAGCCTCTCCCTGTAGCTCAAATCCTTCAACCCTTGCAACCTCCTTGTAAATCTTTTCTGAACCCTTTCAAGTTTCACAACATCTTTCCGATAGGAAGGAGACCAGAATTGCACACAATATTCCATGAGTGGCCTAACCAATGTCCTGTAGAGCCGCAACATGACCTCCCAACTCCTGTACTGAATACTCTGACCAATAAAGGAAAGCATACCAAATGCCTTCTTCACTATCCTATCTACCTGCGACTCCACTTTCAAGGAGCTATGAACCAGCATTCCAAGCTCTCTTTGTTCAGCAACACACCCTAGGACCTTACCATTAAATGTCGAAGTCCTGCAAAGATTTGCTTTCCCAAAATGCAGCACCTCGCATTTATCTGAATTAAACTCCATCTGCCACTTCTCAGCCCATTGGCCCATCTGGTCCAGATCCTGTTGTAATATGAGGAAACCCTCTTCGCTGTCTACTACACCTGCAATTTTGGTGTCATCTGCAAACTTACTAACTGTACCTCTTATGCTCGCATCCAAATCATTTATATAAATGACAAAAAGTAGAGGGCCCAACACTGATCCTTGTGGCATTCCACTGCTCACAGGCCTCCAGTCTGAAAAACAACCCTCCACCACCTCTGTCTTCTACCTTTGAGTCAGTTCTGTATCTAAATGGCTACTTCTCCCTGTATTCGATGAGATCTAACCAGCTAATCAGTCTCCCATGGGGAACCTTGTCGAACGCCTTACTGAAGTCTATATGGATCAGATCTACTGTTCTGCCCTCATCAATCTTCGTTATTACTTCTTCAAAAAACTCAATCAAGTTTGGGAGACATGATTTCCCACGCACAAAGCCAGGTTGACTATCCTGAATCAGTCATTGCATTTCCAACTGCATGAACATCCTGTCCCTCAGGATTCCCTCCAACAACTTGCCCATCACCGAGGTCAGGCTGACCGGTCTATCGTTCCCTGGCTTGTCTTTACCACCCTTCTTAAACATTGGCACCACGTTTGCCAACCTCCAGTCTTCCAACATCTCACCTGTGACTATCGATGACACAAATATCTCAGCAAAAGGCCCAGCAATCACTTCTCTAGCTTCCCACAGAGTTCTCAGGTACACCTGATCAGGTCCTGGGGACTTATCCACCTTTAACCATTTCAGGACATCCAGCACTTCCTCCTCTGTATGTATGCAACATTTTGCAAGATGTCACCATCGATTTCCCTGCAGTCTATATCTTCCATATCCTTTTCCACAGTAAATACTGATGCAAAATATTCATTTAATATCTCCCCCATTTTCTGTGGCTCCACACAAAGGCCGCCTTGCCGATCTTTGAGGGGCCCTATTCTTTCCCTAGTTACCCTTTGTCCTTAATATATTTGGAAAAGCACTTTGGATTCTCCTTAATTCTATTTGCCAAAGCTATCTCATATCCACGTTTTGCCCTCCTGAGTTCCCTTTTAAGTATGCTCCAACTTCCTTTGTACTCTTCTAAGGATTCACTCGATCTATCCTTTCTATACCTGACATATGCTTCCTTCTTTTTCTAAACAAAACCCTCAATTTCTTTAGTCAGCCAGCATTCCCAATAACTACCAGCCTTGCCTTTCAACCCTGACATGAAGTTACAGCCTGGAATCTAATCGTGGGGTTCAGGGTTTTTTTATATACAGACTAACGGATACCCCGGAGTGAGTAACAGCCCGGAATCGAATCGAGGTGTTCAGGGTGGTTTACATACAGAATAACAGATAGCCCGGAGTGAGTTACAGCCTGGAATCGAATCGAGGGGTTCAGGGTGGGTTATATACAGAATAACAGATCGCCCAGGGTGAGTTATTGCCGGGAATTGAATCGAGGGGCTCAGGGTGGGTTATATACAGAATAACAGATAACCTGAAGAGTGTTACAGCCTGGAATCGAATCGTGGGATTCAGGGTGGTTTGTAAACAAAACAGCAGACACCCCAGAGTGTGTTGCAGCCTGCTATCTAATCTAGGGGGTTCAGGGTGGTTTATATACAGAATAACAGATATTCTGGGGTTTGTTACAGCCTGGAATCTAATTGAGGGTTTCAGGCTGGTTTATCTACAGAATAACAGATATTCTGGGGTTTGTTACAGCCTGGAATCTAATTGGGGGGTTCAGGGTGGTTTATATGCAGAATAACAGATACCCCGGACTGAGTTACAGCCTGGAATGTAATCGAGGGGTTCAGGGTTGTTTGTATAAAGATTAACGGATACCCCGGACTGAGTTACAGCCTGGAATGTAATCGAGGGGTTCTGGTTTGTTTATATACAGAATACCGGATATCCCGGACTGAGTTACAGCCTGGAATCTAATTGAGGGGTTCAGGGTTGTTTATGTACAGAATAACGGATACCCCGGAGTGAGTTACTGCCTGGAATCGAATCGAGGTGTTCAGGGTGGGTTATATACAGAATAACAGAAAGCCCAGAGTGAGTTCCGGCCTGGAATCTAATCGAGGGATTCAAGGAGGTTAGTATACAGAATAACAGATAGCCCGGGGTGTGTTACTGCCTGGAATCTAATCAATGTCTGTTCACTTTATGATATGATGGGTTTTGCTGAATCGAAACTACAGCCACAGATGCCAGCTAAAGGTCAGACTGTTCCAAATGTAACAATTAACTGGGAAATGGAAGCCAGAGTTTTGGTTGCTACTTTGACAGCAATTCAAATGCAATCAAAGACTTTAAATAATGCTCTGAATATCAGAATCCAATGAAATTTGAATATTATTGTTCGTACACCTGGAAAGCAATCAAATTATGAGAATTATTGTATCATGGGAAGGATATAATCCCAGCATTTTGAACGCTAGAGGGAGAGCCGCTGCCATCCAACAGCAGAGTAACTGCTGTAGAGCAGGAGTTTTAACTGACAATCTCAAACACTCTCTATCAAGACACATGTTCATGTAAACCTACTTGCATTAAAATAAAACATGACCCAGGGAGATCAGCAGCTGAAACAGTGAACACAGCGGGGAATATAGAGACTGTATGGTCTTGAGATTGTAACGTTTAATATGTGGGTTGTTGGAACAGCATATTTTTACAGAGTTGGAGTCAGATAGTAAGTAGTTAAGAAAAGAGGGGCTTGTATTTGTGAATAATTTTTGTTTAGTGTTCACTATTAAAGTTAAGAAACTAACTTGCTAATTTTTGTTTAAATAGTGGAATGTAGGAGATCTGTGTCACTCATATGTTAACAGATTATGAGGTGAGGCGAGCTTTTCTGGGTGTTTGGTTTTAATTAACAAAGTTGTTCGACTCCACCTTGTAAATGTCCATTCACACTAACCCCATTTCCCTGCAGTTGGCCCATATCCTTATAGTCCTTTCCTATCCACATATTTATCCAAATGCTTTTGAAATGTTGTTAATGTACCCCCCTCAGCCACATCTTCAGGCAGCTCATCCACGTACCAGCCATTTATGTAAATAAGTGGTCTCTCAGGTTACCTTTTATTCCTTCCTCTTTAACCTTAAACTGATCCCCTCTCGTCCTCGATTCTCGAAACTTTGGAAAAGACTGAGACCATTCACCCTATCCATATCCATCATGATCTTATACAGCTCTATAAGGTCCCCGCTCTGTCTCCTCCACTCTAAAGAAAAGGTCCTAGCTTGTCCAACCTCTCCCTATAACTCAGACCATTGGGTCCTGGAAATGTCCTTGTAAATTTCTTCTGCACTCTTTCTAATTTAATTAAATCCTTCCTACAACAAAGGTGACAAAACTGATCACAATAAACCAAGTGCGGCCTTACCAAAGTCCTGTGTAACTGCAACATAAATTCCCAACTTCTATACTCAATGTCCTGCCTGACGAAGGCCAGTGTGCCAATAGCCTTATTCACTGCCCTGCCTACCTGTCACTCCACTCTCAGGGAACTGTGCACCTAAACACCAAGATCTCTCTGCCCACTACACCCCTTAAGGCCCGCCCATTCACTGTGACATACCTGCCTTGATTTGAGATTCCAAACTGCAAGACCTCACACATCTATATTAAATTCCATTTGCCATTTCTCGGCCCACTTCCCCACCTGATTAATGTCCTGCTGCAATTTCTGATAAACGTCCTCTCTGATCATGCTCCCACTTATTTTAGTGTCATCTGCAAACTTACAAATCATGCCTTGTACATTCTCAACCAAATCATAGATAATAAACAGCAATGGACACAGCCTTCAGTCTGACAAGCATCATTCCATGAAATGCTCTGGCTTCCCAATAACAAGCCAACTGTGTATCCAATTGGCCAGTTCTCTCAGTATTCTATGTGATGGAACCTTCCAGAGCAGCCTGCCATGTGGAACCTCATCAAAGGCATTACTGAAATCCATAGAGACTATGTCTATCACTCTGCGCTCATCAAACGTCCTGGTAACTTCTTCAAAGAACTCTAAGAAATTTGAGAAGCATGATCTCCCACTCACAAGTCTATGTTGACTGCTCCGAATCAAACCCTGTGTAAGTAATGGGTACTGTCAATGGTATGCTGTGCTTCATTGTAAGATGATTCGAGTACATATGTAAAGCCATCTTCCTGCTGTTGTAGAGGCTTGCTGAGAGAGCATTTGGGGCACTCTCTCCAGAGTTGATGTCCTTTGTAAGGAATGATCTCCTTACCACAGACACCGGTGATGGTAACATGAGGATAGAGTGAATAAGATGGGTGTTTAATCTGTAGAGCTGTGAGAGATGAAGAAATGGTGATGCTGAAACACGAGGAGGGGCAGCGATCACCTATTCCCAAAAGAGACATTGATAGGGTGAGAAATTCCATACTTTAACCAGGGTTGATTGGTTTGATTTATAGCCACGTTTACCTCAGTACAGGGAAACACTTTGTTTATGAGCAGTGGAGGAAGATCATAGTAAGCATGGCCAGAAAGACCATAGGTTGGAAATAGACTTGGACAGAGTAAGGCATACAGGTTACACTGAACAGGATATGCACAAGACAAGGTCAACATGAACAAGACCAGCATTATTTGAACTTAGAGAGTCCATTCATCAGTCTAACATGACTATCCTAATAGTTTATATACCTAAATTAACTCGCCCCACGTTATTGTGCAGTTGGCGTGTGAAGCCATAGTGAACGCCATGTTGTTCACAATCCCCAACAGCAGACACAATACCTTCCCTCTGAAACAAGTTGCCATTCCCACCAGCTTCTGCCCTATATAGAGAACACCAGGCTGGCTTCTCGGAGATGAAAGATGCCCTCTTGAGACTTCACACAAGACATATGGCCCCCTGCCCACTTCTAGAAAACCATGTCAAAGTCCCACGTGTGTATCATGAGCAACGGACCCAGGAGGAACAACGTGGTACAGTCTGTCTGTGCAGCTTCTGCGCAACTTGTTCATCATGTTAGAGCATCATTTAGGAGATACTTAAGACTGCCGATTCTGGAATCAGATTAGAGAGTCGATTGCTGGAAAAGCACAGCAAGTCAGGCAGCATCCTTGAAGCAGGGGAATCGACGTTTTGGCCATAAAACATTCATCAGTAATCAGCATAAATTGCATCATTCTGCCCCCGTGTAAGTGCATTGAGATGGGAATGGCCTCCTCCTGTTCCTGAAACAGTGACTCAATGGACTGACTGGCTTCTTCCTCGTCCAATTGGACAGTGCCAAGGGCCTGACTGGGTTTTCCCTGGTTCCTGTTTGACAGCTCGATGTACTGACCAGTGTGACAATGCTGCAGCTTTAAGAGGTTATTTTGTCCGGGTTTCTTTTATGAGAGAAATTGAACGATTGTTACCAAGCTGGCTAGTTAAGACCACTTGAGTAAACAGCTAATGAGGCCTTAGGTTAATATTAATGCAGCCTGAATGGGTGTGGCCAGCTCTCACAGATAGCATGACTGTGTTTTGGATTCTCAGTAACATCAAAAATTATAGATTTGGAAGCGTCAGTGAATGTCTCCTGGTTGTTACTTTCTCTGAATTGTCTCTTGATGCTGTTTTTAATTCCTGGATTGGAGAAATATTTATGAAAAACTGTGTCTGAATTTTCCTTTTTGCCAAGGGTTGTGTTTATGGGAGTTTCCTATGTTGGAATAGTTCATTAGTAATGGCTCCAAGATCTATTATTCTGTTAACTTGGCCAATAGAATTACATTATTCTAAATTCCTCTTTCTGTGGTTTTATTTCTTCTTTCGTGTTGAAATAGATAGTATTTTGCTTCACACCGAGTAGTTTGACCACTCACATTGCATCTGCGACAGAAAATTTACATTTCTTTGAAAATAAGAAAATATTCGAGTCTAGGCTATTGCCGTCAAATATTTTCGAGGGGCTCTGGTGTGTTCCATCACACTAGACTTGTCTTCCTGAGTAATAGGCTGGAGGCACTGAATGGGCTGTCCCTGTTCTACTCTAATACTGTCAATGGGCTGAACGACTTCCTCATATTCCTGTGAAACCAGCGTGAGGTGCTGAACTCTTATTTCACTGTGGCAATGCGCAGTGCCAGGCGATGCTGTTACATGAATGTTACAGACACTTTAACAGCACAAGTCTCAATGGAGCCTGGGTCTTGCTGCACATGGATACAGAGCAGTTCAGGAGCTGACGGGGACAAAATGTTCTGAACATAGTGGAATCTTCAGAGACCATCCCCATTTCTGATCTTATGGTGGGGAGGGTGAGGGTGGGGAGACATTGATGAAGCAGCTGAAGCTGTTTGTGAAGATAAAGCTACCCTGAGGATCTCCCACAGAGATAACCCAGGACTGAGATGATGAACATCTTCCTTTGTGCAATGTTTGACACCAAACACTGGAGAGTTTACTCTGATTCCCATTAAGTCCAGCTCCTTGATGTCAACAGAAGTCAACCATTGCCTTGATATCAGGGCCAGTCATTTTTACCTGAACCCTTGTCTCAACCTCTTTTGTTCACATCAATAGGCCATGATATAGGAGCAGCAAGTGTTTCTTTCAAACAGGTGGTATTTAATGTCAGGATTTCTCTTCTCAAGAGTGTTAGGGGAGCTAGATGACTGAACGTATTTGAAGAAGAAATAGATGGATATTGACCTGTCAGAGAGTTGAGGGCGATGAGGAATTGGGTATGAAAGAGGATTTGAGGCCAGGAGCAGATCAGCCATGATCTTCGTGAAGGGCAAGGCAGGCTTGGGGAGTGAATGACATGCCCCTGTTTCTGATGTTCTCACATTCTGTTATTGGAAAGTTAGTGGGTGTTATTTTTTTGAATGTTCTGGTATTGCATATTGCAATCATTGTGACCAGATGATTTTGTGACCCATCTCTGGGTGAGGTATGTGGGCTGTATTCACAGTGAATCTGACCAACAAATGAAGCATAAGCTGCAGAGAGGGGAAGCTTTCTAAAGCGAGATGAGGGGCCTCTTTCATACCCAGCCTGGATTTTCCAATTACATTTCACAAATCACCTCAAAGCGTGTGCGACAGTCTTGAAAGGCTGAATGGTCTCCTCTGTTTCTGTGCACCAAGTTATAGGAGTAAGTGGACTCCAACTGTTCCTGTCTAGCAGCTTTAAGTTTCTAAATGGAACGCAGAAACATGGGACTGAGGAACAGGAGCGGGTCATTAGATACTTTGAGCCTTCTCCACCTGGCACTAAGATTGTAGCTGATCAGGTTGTGGACTCGGCCACACTTTCCTGTCTCCATCCTATTATGCATGACTCATTTCCCTGTCAAATATTTACCTAACGCAGTTTTCAATCAATGTGAACTTAGAGGCACGATAAACTTCCACTGAAGAGAATTCCAACTTGAAAGATCCTTTCAGAATTTTTCATCATCCCTCTTATAGAATCAGAGCGTCATACAGAATGGAAACAGACCCGTTAGTCCAATCTGTTCACACCGATCAGATATCAAATCTGATTTGCCAGCATTTGGCCAATATCCCTCCCCTTTCAGATACTTTTTAAAGGTGCGGTTGTACCCGCCTTGACCACTTCCTCTGACAGCACATTCTGTACACAAACCACTCTCTGTGTGAAATATTTACCTTCAGGTCCCTTCTAAATCATTTGCCATCTCCCCTTCAACCTATGCCCTCTTGTTCTGGACTCCCCTATCCTGGAGAGCAGAACGTGGCTGTTCAGAATATCCATGACTCTGATGATTTTATAAACCTCTATAATGTCACCCTTCTGCCTCTGACACTCCAGGGGGAAACACCTCAACCTAATAAACCTTTCCTTACAGCTCAAACTTCCAGTCCTGGAACATCTGTGTAAGTCATTTCTGCAGAAAACCAAGTTGTACGCAGTATTCTTAAAGTGGCCTCACCAACATCCTGTATAGATGCAAAATACCACCACAACTCCTATACTCAATGCTCTGACTGATTCAAGCAAATGTGCCAAATGTGTTCTGCACCACTCTGTCGACCTGCCATGTCCAGGACCTGATCATGAAGAATATAATGTCTGCCCTGATTTGCCTTCCCAAAATGCAAAGCTTCATATTTATCTAAATTAAACTTCATCTGTTACTCCTTGTCCCTTTGTCTCATTTAATTGCGGTCTCGTTGTACTCTGAGATAATCTACTACACCACCTTTCTGATGTCATGTGTAAACCTACTAACTATGGCCCCAATATTCACATCTAAATCCTTTACATGAATGATGAAATGCAGTGAACTCAGTACTGATTCTTAAAGCACACTGCTGCTCACAAGCCTCCAGCCTGAAAAATACTCCTCTTCCTTCAAGCCAATTGTGACTAGCTTCTTCTGTATCCCATGTGACTGAAACTTACTCATCTGTCTACCAATCAGAATGAAATACTAGCTATGAAGAGAGGCTGAGTAGATTAGGTTTATTTTCACCTGAAAAAAAGGAGATTGAGGGGGGACCTGATTGAGGCTTACAAAATCATGAAGAGTATAGACAGGGTGGATAGAGACAAGCTTTTTCCCAGGTTAAAACATTCAATAACGAGAGGTCATGCTTTCAAGGGGAGAGGTGGAAAGTTTAAGGGCGATACATGTGGCAAGTACTTCACACACAGGGATGGTGGCCATTTGGAACGTGTTGCCAGCAGAGGTGGTAGAGGCAGTCACGGCAGATTCACTTAAGATGCGTCTGGACAGATGCATGAGTAGATGGGGAGCAGAGGGATACAGATGCTTAGGAATTGACCGACAGACTTAGACAGTACATTTTGCTCGGCTCAGGCTTGGAGGGTGAAAGGCCTGTTCCTGGGCTGTAAATTTACTTTGACTTTGTTCTTTAAATGAACACCTTTCTGAAGTCTACATAGACAATGTCTACCAAACTGTCTTCATCAATCTTCTTTGTCACCTCTTCAAAAAACTTAACCAAATTAATGAGACATGATTTCCCATGCAGAAAGCCAAGTTGTCTACTCCGATCAGCGCTTGCTTTCACAAATGTATGTAAATGCTATCCCTCAGAATCTCCTCCAACAACCTACCCACCACTGGCATTAGGCTTACCGGTCTATAGTTCCCTGGCTTTTGCGGTCACTGTTTCCTTTTCTAGTCCCACTCTTCCACTGCTCATAACAAATGTGAAATGTAACCAGGTTTGTGATATGGCAGATGATATCGGTCTCAGACTGGGTCAGGGTCAGTTTTAGGAACAAGTCAGGCTAGTTTCTTTAATCTGCTCAAAAAGCACGTTTCTGATCCAGAGCAATATTACTCAAACTATGGTGGAAAGATGAATGGTAAACCTTTGTGTATTGCAATAATATATTCAATATTTCCCATTCTAAAAACACTGACACACACACAACACACAATCTCTCCAATTTTACCTTGAAAGAACGTTGTCCAGATATTACTGGAACTCATGACAAAGGAAAAATTGCAAGTTTGTTGAAAACGTTATTCTGCTTCTGAAGATATTGTACTCACACAGCTACGAGCAATGGGATTTCATCCTGGGAGAGTTTGGATTTAGCTGAATCCCTTTGCTTTAGGCAGTGAGTAGATTCCAATGAATTCGGGTCAGGGAGCACCCAAAGGGTAGCACAGTGGTTAGCACTGCTGCCTCACGACACCAGGGGCTAGGGTTCGACTCTAGCCTGTGTGTGTGGAGTTTGTACGTTCTCCCCATGTCTGTGTGAGCTTCTAGTAGGTGCTCCACTTTCCTACCACGACTCAAACTGTGTAGGTTAGGTTGATTGGTCATGCTAAGTTGTTTGTAGTGTTCAGGGGTTTCCAGATTAGGTGCATTAGTCAGGGGTAAATGTAGGGGAATTTTTGAGAAGGTTAGTATGGACTTGTTGGGCCGAAGGACCTGTTTCACCACTGCAGGGATTCCATAAAAATAAGAATGGTAACGATGCGTTTAGAGTTTTTTTTAGCTCGCAAACATTGCTGTGATGAGGAACAATGAAGGAAAGAGAGTGCAATAGGCCATTCCTTCTCAGGCAGATTACATTTTCTCCCTCTCTGAGCTGAATCACACAGTAATGTCATCCTCTCCCAAACTGGACCATGTGAGGTCTCCTTGTGCATTGTCCAAACTATGTCTCCATCACATTCCCTGTTCCATGTCGGTGCATCATTGCTGCTGTCATGTACAGAGACATACCCATAGCAGAAAATGGTCTTGGTCGATTTGAAGATATGTTTATATGTCCCTGCGTCATTAAAAAATTAAACTTGTTTAATTTATTCAGAGTACCTGTGTTAAACTGAATGCATTTTTAAAAGAAATACAGAAATTGCTGGGAAAGCTCGCCAGGTCTCTCAGTACCCAGATGCTGTAGTTGTACCAGCCTCCACCACTTCCTCTGGCAGCTCATTCCATACTCACACCACCCTCTGTGTGAAAAAGTGCCCTTTCGGCCTCATCAAACCCTTTCCCCTCTCACTTTCCACCAATGCCCTCTAGTTTTGGACGCCCCTAACCTCGGGAAAAGTCCTGACCACTCAACCTATCCATGACCATTCTGATTTTATAAACCTTTCCTGCTGCGAATTGTGACTTCAATCAACACGAATGGCTGTACTTTCACGCATCCTGGGCCTAAATTCTGAAATGCAATGCTGACACCTCTTCCTTCTCCAACAAGTCACAATTCTAAATCCATTTTAATCAGTCTGTTCAGATGTATCATGAGGCACTTCTGTGGGCTTTTCACCTTGACCTTTGTGCCCAGAGAAAGGGGCGCGAGCATCACTCAGCAATACCCATAAAGCTGTAACATTATTCTCCTGTGTGTTTGTTCATCAGCCTGTCCTGACATGCTGGGACATACCTCTGCAACAGGCAGGAGTTGAATCCAGGCCTTCTCGTCCAGAGCTAGGAACACTCCCACACAATTTCAGGAATTGGAATCAAATCCAGACCTCTGGCTCAGAGACAGGGACACTACCCACCACACTACCATACCCAGATTTTGAGTCATATTTTAGTGCCCACTTTCAGCTCGGTGTGGATTTATTATAATCAGATTACCTTTACTGAATTACACAAAACACTTTTTATTGTTAAACAAATGCAAGATATTTGTCTCAACTGTAGGATGTTGAGTGTACTTGCTATGCTATCGAAATTAACTATAAACATCTTTAATTGCTATTATCTGTAGTCTGCAATATTAAGGAAAGAAAACCTGCAGACACACTCTGCCCAATGACGGGTCTCAAATAGATATTTATTACTGAACACCAGAGACGAAGGAAGCGCTTAATTTCTGACTCCAAAACACCGATCACTCTTACCCACCTCCAAGGTGCGACTGCCCTCTTCCTAAAACCATGAAATGACACCAGGCCGGTGATTACTGTCCACCCTCTCCTCCCCACTGACTGTGTCTGCAATCTGTCCCTCCTCCCCATAACCACAGAAGGCAAACCAAGCTCATGGTCTTTGTGAAAGTCAAGGCCGGAGTGTGTAGGCCTCCTGGAGATGAATGGGGATTTTATAATTGAAGGGGGAGGGGGAGGTGATGGTAATATTACTCACTGGGCTGAGGGGTGGCTGATGGAGTTTAGTTTGGATTAATGCGGCGAGGTAAAGGATTTGGTAAATCAAACAACAGCAGGACCTATACAATTAAAAGTAGGGTCTTTGGCAGTGCTGTAGTACAGAAACCTCGGCCGTCAGGTATAATTCTTTAAAATTTGCATCTCATATAGATAGTGTGGTTAAGAAGGTGTTTAACACACTTGTCTTCATTGGTCAGACCTTTGAGTATCGGAATTGGGACGTCATCTTGTGGTTGCACAGGACATTAGTGAGACCTCTTCTGGAATACTGTGTCCAGTCTGGTCATCCTGCTCGCTCATTCCTTAGGCACACTACCCTCTGGGTGAAAAAGTTGCCCCATAGGTCACTTTTAAATGTTTCCCCTCTCACCTTAAGTCTATGTCCTCTAGTTTTGGACTCCCCGTGCCCTAAGAAAGTACCTTGACTCTTCACTTTAATATTATTGACCTTGATATTATTAAACTGGAGAGGGTTGCAGAAGCAATTAACCTAGATGTTGCTGGGAAAGGAGGGAGTGAGCTGCAAGGAGAGGCTGGGTAAGCTGGGACAGGTTTCACTGAAGCATATGAGATTCTGCGGTAACTTTACACAAGGGCTGATGTATTTTCCCTAGAGTTGGGGATTCAAAACTGAGGGATATTTTAAGGTGCGAGGAAAAAGATTTTAAAAACTCATGAGAGGTAAATATTTTAGACAGAATCTGGCTTGGGTGTGGAATGAACTTCCAGAGGAAGTGATGAAAGCAGGGACAGTTACAACGTTTAAAGGACATTTAGATCAGTACATGGATAAGACATCAGTTTGAATGGTGCTGTGAATAGCTGCCCTCTCCCTCCCCATCTCTGAATGAATCCCTGTTGGTTTTCACCCTCTGCCAATGCCTGTGCAGTGGGGTGTGGAGGCCAGCAGAGGGTGGCATTGTATCACTTTAAGCATCACAGAGACTGCCAGACCTGCACAAAAAAGATACACACACAGCAATTGTTAGGACACAACATTGAGCTCATCTGGTAATATAAACTAAACATAAAGAATTGCTCAATTTGCCTTGTAAACTGTTAAAATATGAGTGACAGAGAACTCACAAATTCCACTGTTTAAATAAAAACATCAATTTATTTATTAACTCTAAAACTGAACATTTTACATCAACTATTCACAACTCTGAGACCCCCTTTCTCTGAACTGCTTATTACCCTACTGCAACTCTACAGCAATGTACTGTTTCAAAAAGACACTTATTAAAATTACATAAGCGTAATTTCAAAACCACACAGCAGCTGTTGTTTCATCTGACCTCCCACCAAAATCCTTTTTTCCCATATTTCCTGGGAAGCCTGGCACATGTTACAGGATGTTATTGAAGTGTCTCCATTTCAGCATTCTGAAACCTGGGAACACATCCTTCCATGACACTGTCTCTCAGTCTCCCCATCTCTGTCTATTTCCTAAACCCCTCCCATGTGGTGAGATTTAAACTGATTGCCCTTCCATCTCTGTCTCTTTGGCAGTGATGTTCACATCCACGGCATCCCCTTGTCATGGCACAATGGAGATTATGGAGCTGTAAATGGATGGGAGCTGCACATCCCTTCACTTCCAGCATGGGCTGCAAGTTTGCCCACGCTGGGCAGTGATCTAACACAGTGTTACTGAGCAATGCACTGGGGTGGTGTACACAATTCTACATGCTGGGAAGGGTAACTGCTCCTGGTTTACAGATCAATGCACTGGGGCGGTGGAGACAGTCCGACATGCTGTGAGGGTAACTGCTCCTGGTTTACAGATCAATGCACTGGGATGGTGTACACAGTCCTACATGCTGGGTGGGTAACTGCTCCTGGTTCATAGATCAATGCACTGGGGTGGTGTACACAGTCCTACATGCTGGGAGGGTAACTGTTCCTGGGTTATAGATCAATGCACTGGGATGGTGTACACAGTCCTACATGCTGGGAGGGTAACTGCTCCTGGTTTACAGATCAATGCACTGGGATGGTGTACACAGTCCTACATGCTGGGTGGGTAACTGCTCCTGGTTCACAGATCAATGCACTGGGGTGGTGTACACAGTCCTACAAGCTGGGAGGGTAACTGCTCCTGGATTACAGATCATTGTACTGGGGTGGTGTACACAGTCCTACATTCTGGAAGAGTGACTGCTCCTGGGTTACAGATCAATGTACTGGAGTGGTGTACACAGTCCTACATGCTGGGAGGGTAACTGCTCCTGGGTTACAGATCAATGTACTGGGGTTGTGGACACAGTCCAACATGCTGGGAGGGTAACTGCTCCTGGTTTACAGATCAATGCACTGGGATGGTGTACACAGACCTACATGCTGGGAGGGTAACTGCTCCTGGTTTACAGATCAATGCACTGGGGTGGTGTACACAGTCCTACATGCTGGGAGGGTAACTGCTCCTGGTTTACAGATCAATGCACTGGGGTGGTGTACACAGTCCTACATGCTGGGATGGTAACTGCTCCTGGTTTACAGATCAATGCCCTGGGGTGGTGTACACAGTCCTACATGCTGGGAGGGTAACTGCTCCTGGGTTACAGATCAATGCCCTGGGGTGGTGTACACAGTCCTACATGCTGGGAGGGTAACTGCTCCTGGGTTAAAGATCAATGTACTGGGGTGGGGTAGACAGTCCTACATGCTGGGAGGGTAACTGCTCCTGGTTTACAGATTAATTCATTTGCGATCACTGCACATGCTGCTGTGCTGGTCCGACTATCTGCGGTTTTTAGAGAATGCAATGATGTGGTCAGTGCAGCTCCCCACGCTGGATGGATATGTAGCCTGTGCACAGTACATCATGTTGGTGGGGTGGATAGCGGGGAAAAATGAAGGTGAGATCAACGGCTCCCCAGAACATTCTTTCCCCAACATTCTATGAATGACAATCCACGGAACGTTCTGCCCCTGACATTCTATAACTGACATTGCCCGGAACGTTCTGTCCCCGACATTCTATAACTGACATTCCCTGGAACGTTCTGCCCTGACATTCTATTACTGACATTTCCCGGAACGTTCTGTCCCTGACATTCTATAACTGACATTCCCCGGAACGTTCTGTCCCTGACATTGTTTGTGAACGGCCGGACATCAGTGAATTCAACAAACGATAAGATCCCGATGGAAGAGATCCCGTTCCAGGGAGAAGGAGACACTGTTCCGAAGGCCCCTCAGGCAGTTAAAGGGGTGAATACGTTTTCCCTGCGTTTACATTTCTCCACGACACAGGATCAACCACTATTTAGACCAAAATACAAGAATTCCCAAACTCCGTTTGTCTTCAGGAAACTGGGAGAGAATCCTTCAGGACAGCAACGTTTCCACCCTCCATATTAGGAACTGGGAAGGAGTGACCTGTGTCTGCTCTCGAGTGATCGAGTGTGTGGGAATGTTCTAGAAACCATCTGTCCTTATGGATGTGTCTCTATGTGTTTGGGGAGAGAGGGTTTTCTATGGTTTATGTCACATTTTTGTCAGTAATTCCGAACTTCCCATTTGTTATTCCAGCTCCAATTATTTTAATAAATCCCTGAATACAGGGACACATTTGAAAATCTCACTGGGTCCCCGATCAAACGGGTCCCTTTGCCTCCAGGCTGATGGATAATGGGTTTGTTTTCCTTCCTCACAGTTAACGTAGTGACCATCTATGTCCTGCTTTCTAAAGATTGTGGATTGTCTCCATGTGTCAGACGTTACCTGGGGGCCATGGCAGCGGCGGACCTGCTGGTCATTATCCTCGATCTGATCCTGAGACACATTCCCATTGTTTATGAGGAACAGTTTTATTTCCTCTTGTACTTCGTCCCCTTGTGTAATATCCACGCCGTCCTGCTTTATGCAGCCACTGACTGCTCTGTCTGGTTCACCGTCACTTTCACCTTTGATCGGTTTGTGGCCATTTGTTGCCAGAAGCTGAAAAGTAAATATTGCAGTGAGAAAACGGCGGCTGTGGTTTTGGGAGCAGTGACTGTGCTGAGCTGTTTAAAGAACATTTCCTGGTATTTTATTCTCAAGGCTCGGTATCGGCTGATGAACGCACCCTGGTTTTGTTTTGTAACAGACGCTGTTCGATTCTCCATTGTCTGGGTCACAATCGAGTTCCTCCACTACATTCTAACCCCGTGTGTCCCATTTCTCCTGATTCTGCTGCTCAATGTTCTCACCGTCAGACACATTTTAGTGACCAGCAGAGCCCGCAGGAGACTCCGCGCTAACACCAATGGGGACGCTCAGTCTGACACTGAAATGAGAAACCGAAAAAAATCCATCATTTTACTGTTTGTGATCTCGGCCAATTTCATCCTGTTATGGTCAACGTTCATGCTGTATTCTATATGGGCACGGATCTGCGAGTTTGGATATCAGTCTGTGTATCTCGATTGGTTTGTGCAGGAATTGGGCTTCATGCTGCAGCTCCTCAGTTGCTGCACAAACACAGCGATTTATGCCGTGACCCAGATTAAGTTCAGGCAGCAGCTGAAGAATGTGCTGAAATATCCCTTCACCCAAATCCATCCATCCAACAAATTCCCTCATTAATCACACCATCCGGGATTTTCTCATTTCAGTTCAGTGTTTCAGCAATGGACCAGCCTGTCGCTATGGTAACAGACTGAGGGTAGCGCTGGTTTGTCCATACTTATCCCACAGCGGGGTTACAGGGAAACATTTCAATATTTCTCACAACTCAGGGGCCAGTGGGAAAAGGCACCATCCCACTGACTGTATCCATCACTTCCATTTGTTAACAATAAAAGTGTTAATTAAATCGTGCCGAGCAGCAGAGTGAACGATGTTGTTGTGTGTCTTTGTGTGGGAGAAGCTGAGCTGGAGAGAGACAGACTCAGCCCCAAGTCCTGGTCCTCAGGGAAGGGGAGGGCACCGCGCCCTGTGCTCAGGAGCTGGGTTTAACTCCCTCTGACACCCCATTCCAACCTGGCCTCCTCATTTCCTCACCCCCACTTTTCCTCCTCAATTCTCTCCCTCTCCCACTTTCTTTCTGCACACTGTCTCTTTCTCACCACCTCTCTCTTTCACTCTCTCCCGTCCCCAATCTGACACCCCCCAACCCCAGTTTTTCCACCTGCCTACACTATTCTTTCTGCCTCACTCTCCCCCTCTCTCTCTCACACCCCCAACATGAGTTTATCCACCTGCCTCCATTCTTCTCTCTCCCCCTCACCCTCACTCTCTCTCCTGCCGTCTCTGTCTCCCTCCTGCAATTCCGTCTCTACCCCATTTTCCCCACATTCCACTTCTCACATCTCTCGATCATTTCACCCCCACACCCCCACACGCAGCCTCACCACCAACGCCCAGTCTCTGGGACAGAGGGAGAAGGAAGGACCAAAGAGACAGAGTGTGTCAGAGAGAGAGGAAGGGTGGGACAGGAGGGAGAGAGATTCAGTCAGAGAGAAACGTAGGGAGGTGGGGAGAGAGAGAGACCAAGGTAGGGGGATCGAGAGTGAGAGAAGATGGAGAGAGAGCGAAGGAGCATAGAGAGACAGAGGGAGAGAGAGAGGAAAGGGAGAGATAAGGTGAGGGAGGGAGAGAGAGAAATAAGGGAGGACATAATGAGAGAGAGGTCAGAGAGGGAGGGGATAGAGAGAGGGGGACAGAGAGAGGGGGACAGAGAGAGGGTGACAGAGTGGCGGGAGATAGAGGGGGTCATCGACAGAGGTGAAAGTGAGAGAGGGGGACAGAGAGAGGGTGACAGAGAGAGAAGGTGCAGAGAGAGAAGGGGCAGAGAGAGAGGGGCAGAGAGAGAGGGGGGCAGAGAGAGTGGGGACAGAGAGAGGGGCAGAGAGAGGGGGGTGTCAGAGAGAGGGCGACAGAGGAGAGAGGGGGCAGAGAAGGAGGGGGACAGAGAGAGGGGGGACAGAGAGAGGGGGGAGACAGAGAGAGGGGTGACAGAGAGAGAGGGGGGAAGAGAAAGTGGGACACAGAGAGAGAGGGGTATTGAGAGAGGGGGTCAGAGAGAGGGCGACAGAGAGAGAGGGGGAACAGAGAGGGAGGGGAACAGAGAGAAGGGAGGACAGAGAGGGGGGGACAGAGTGAGAGGCACAGAGAGAGAGGGCGAGAGAGAGAGGGGGACAGAGAGACAAGTGGATAGAGAGGGGGGTAGGAGAGAGAGGGAGGCAGAGAGAGAGGGGGAGAGAGAGAAAGGGGTACAGAGAGAGAAGGGGATAAAGAGAGTGGGGGACCGAGAGAGAAGGGAACAGAGAGAGAAGGGGACAGAGAGAGAAGGGGGGACAGAGAGAGAGGGAGAGGGAGAGAGTGGGGGCAAAGAGAGAGAGGGTGACAGAGAGATGGCGACAGAGAGAGGATGACCGAGAGAGAGGGACAGAGAGAGAGATGGTGACAGAGAGAGAAGGGACAGAGAGAGGGGGGGACAGAGAGAGTGGGGGACAGAGAGAGGTGGGCAAAGAGAGAGGGGGGCAGAGAGAGGGCGAGAGAGAGAGAGGGGGACAGAGAGAGAGGCGGACAAAGAGAGAGGGGGACAGAGAGAGGGAGACAGAGAGATGGGGGGACAGAGAGAGGAGGGAACAAAGAGAGGGGGAGAGAGAGAGAGGGGGCAGAGAGAGGGGGAGGCAGAGAGAGGGGGAGGCAGAGAGAGGGGGGCAGAGAGAGGGGGGCAGAGAGGGGGGTACAGAGAGAGGGGGACAGAGAGAGGGGAGAGGAGAGAGGGGGGACAGAGAGAGGGGGGATGGAGAGAGAGGGGCACAGAGAGAGAGGGGCAGAGAGAGAGGGGGGCAGAGAGAGGGCGAGAGAGAGAGGGGGACAGAGAGAGAGGCGGACAAAGAGAGAGGGGGACAGAGAGAGGGAGACAGAGAGATGGGGGGACAGAGAGAGGAGGGAACAAAGAGAGGGGGACAGAGAGAGAGGGGGCAGAGAGAGGGGGAGGCAGAGAGAGGGGGAGGCAGAGAGAGGGGGGCAGAGAGAGCGGGGCAGAGAGGGGGGTACAGAGAGAGGGGGACAGAGAGAGGGGGGAGGAGAGAGGGGGGACAGAGAGAGGGGGGATGGAGAGAGAGGGGCACAGAGAGAGAGGGGCAGAGAGAGAGGCGGTCAGAGAGCGGGCGACAGAGAGAGGGGGACAGAGAGAGGGAGGACAGAGAGAGGGGTGACAGAGAGAGGGGGGTGGAGAGAGGGGGACAGGGAGAGAGGAGGACAGGGAGAGAGAGGGACAGAGAGAGAGTGGGGCAGAGAGAAAGGTGGGGTCAGATAGAGAGGGATAGAGAGAGAGGGTGTCAGAGAGAGGCTGACAGAGAGAGAGGGGGACAGAGAGACGGGGGACAGAGAGAGGGGAGGACAGAGAGAGAGGTGGACAGAGAAAGAGGGGCAGAGAGAGAGGGGGTCAGAGAGAGGACGACAGAGAGAGGGGGGGACAGAGAGAGAGGGCGACCGAGAGAGAGAGAGGGCGACCGAGAGAGAGAGAGGGTGCGAGAGAGGGGGACACAGAGGGGGGATATAGAGAGGAACAGAGAGAGGGGTACAGAGTGGGGGACAGAGAGGGGATCAGAGAGGCGGGCAGAGAGAGAAGGGGCAGAGAGTAGGGGGATGGAGAGAGTGGGGGGACAGAAAGAGAGGGGGACAGGGGGCAGAGAGAGAGGGGGCAGAGAGAGGGCAACAGTGATGGTGGCAGAGAGTGGGGAGAGAGAGATGGGACAGAGAGAGGGGGATATAGAGAGGGACAGAGAGAGGGGGACAGGGAGAGGAACAGAGATAGGGGTACAGAGTGGGGGACAGAGAGGGGAACAGAGAGGGGGTCAGAGAGAGGGGGCAGAGAGTGGGGTACAGATTGGGGGACAGAGAGGGTATCAGAGAGGGGGTCAGAGAGAGGGGGGAGGAGAGTAGGGGGATGGAGAGAGTGGGGGACAGAAGGAGAGGGGGACAGCGGCAGAGAGAGAGGGGGCAGAGACAGAGGGACAGAGAGGGGGGCAGAGAGCGGGGGTGGGAGAGAGGGGACAGAGACAGGGGTACAGAGAGAGGGTGATGGGGGGTCAGAGAGATGGGGACAGAGAGATGGGGACAGAGCTAGCGGGGAGATAGAGTGGGTCAGAGGGAGAGGGACAGAGAGAGTGGGGGAGATAGAGGGGGTCAGAGAGAGAGCGGTACAGAGAGGGGGGCAGAGAGGGGGGTACAGAGAGAGTGGGACAGAGAGAGGGGGGAGGAGAGAGGGGGGACAGAGAGAGAGGGGGATGGAGAGAGAGGGGCACAGAGAGAGAGGGGCAGAGAGAGAGGCGGTCAGAGAGCGGGCGACAGAGAGAGGGGGACAGAGAGAGGGAGGACAGAGAGAGGGGTGACAGAGAGAGGGGGGTGGAGAGAGGGGGACAGGGAGAGAGGAAGACAGTGAGAGAGAGGGACAGAGAGAGAGTGGGGCAGAGAGAAAGGTGGGGTCAGATAGAGAGGGATAGAGAGAGAGGGTGTCAGAGAGAGGCTGACAGAGAGAGAGGGGGACAGAGAGACGGGGGACAGAGAGAGGGGAGGACAGAGAGAGAGGGGGACAGAGAAAGAGGGGCAGAGAGAGAGGGGGACAGAGAGAGGACGACAGAGAGAGGGGGGGACAGAGAGAGAGGGCGACCGAGAGAGAGAGAGGGTGCGAGAGAGGGGGACACAGAGGGGGGATATAGAGAGGAACAGAGAGAGGGGTACAGAGTGGGGGACAGAGAGGGGATCAGAGAGGGGGTCAGAGAGAGGGGGGCAGAGAGTAGGGGGATGGAGAGAGTGGGGGGACAGAAAGAGAGGGGGACAGGGGGCAGAGAGAGAGGGGGCAGAGAGAGGGCAACAGAGATGGTGGCAGAGAGTGGGGAGAGACAGATGGGACAGAGAGAGGGGGATATAGAGAGGGACAGAGAGAGGGGGACAGGGAGAGGAACAGAGATAGGGGTACAGAGTGGGGGACAGAGAGGGGAACAGAAAGGGGGTCAGAGAGAGGGGGCAGAGAGTGGGGTACAGAGTGGGGGACAGAGAGGGTATCAGAGAGGCGGTCAGAGAGAGGGGGGAAGAGAGTAGGGGGATGGAGAGAGTGGGGGACAGAAGGAGAGGGGGACAGGGGCAGAGAGAGAGGGGGCAGAGAGACGACAACAGAGAGGGGGGCAGAGAGCGGGGGTGGGAGAGAGGGGACAGAGACAGGGGGACAGAGAGAGGGTGATGGGGGGTCAGAGAGATGGGGACAGAGAGATGGGGACAGAGAGAGCGGGGAGATAGAGTGGGTCAGAGGGAGAGGGACAGAGAGAGTGGGGGAGATAGAGGGGGTCAGAGAGAGAGCGGTACAGAGAGGGGGGCAGAGAGAGAGAGTGCAGAGAGATGGCGACAGAGAGAGGGTGACAGAGAGAGGGGAGCAGAGAGAGGAGTCAGTTGGAAGGGACAGAGAATTGGGGACAGAGAGAGGCGAGTTGGAGAGAGAGGGGGATAGAGAGAGGCGGGTGGGAGAGAGAGGGGGACAGAGAGAGGGTGAGATAGAGGGCGTCAGAGGGAGGGGTACAGAGAGAGAGGAACAGAGAATTGGGGGGAGAGAGAGAGGGTCAGAGAGTGGGGTAAAGATAGAATGGGAGGTAGAGGGGGTCAGAGAGAGGAGGACAGAGTAAGGGTGGAACAGAGAGAGAGGGGCAGAGAGAGAGGTGTGTGGGAGGGAGAGGGATGCAGAGATTGGACGACAGAGAAGGTGCAAAGAGAGTGGGGGAGATCGAGGGTGTCAGAGAGAGGGGGACAGAGAGAGGGGGAAGGAGAGAGGGGCACATAGAGAGGGGGAGATAGAGGGGGTCAGTGGGAGAGGGACAGAGAGAGGCGCACAGAGAGAGAGGGGACAGAGAGAGAGAGGGGGACAGAGTGAGAGGGGCAGAGAGAGGGGTGACAGAGAGAGGGGGGTCAGAGAGAGAGGGGAGAGAGAGTGGGGGAGAAAGAGGGGGTCAGCACGAGGGGTGACAGAGAGAGAGGGTGCACAGAGAGAGAGAGGACAAGAGTGGGGATGATAGAGGGGGTCAGAGAAGGGTGAACAGAGAGGGGGGCAGTGAGTGGGGGTCAGAGAGGGGGGAACTGAGAGGGGCGGCAAAGAGAGGGGGACAGAGAGAGGGGGGCAGAGAGAGAGGGTGACAGTGAGGACGTACAGAGAGAGGCGGGTGGAAGGGAGAGGGGGTCAGATAGAGGGCGACAGAGATTGGTGCAGAAAACGGGGGTGAAAGAGAGGGGACAGAGTGAGAGGGACAGAGGTAGAGGGACAGAGAGTGTGGGACAGAGAGAGAGGCGAGTGGGAGAGAAAGCGGGTTAGAGTGAGGCGGCTGGGAGACAGAGGGGGACATAGAGAGGGGGACAGAGAGAGGGAGAGATAGAGCGGGGCAGAGGGAGGGGGACAGAGAGGGGGCACACAGAATGGGGAAGGTAGACGGGGTCAGAGAGAGGGGGACAGAAAGAATGGGAGATAGAGGGGTTCAGAGAAAGGGCGACAGAGAGAGATGCACAGAGAGTGGGTGAGAAAGAGGGGGTAAGAGAGAGACGGGACAGAGAGAGAGGGGACAGAGAGGGGGGGAACAGAGAGAGAGGGGGGCAGAGAGAGAGGGGGACAGAGAGAGAGGGGCAGAGAGAGATGGGGGCAGAGAGAGAGGGACAGAGATAGGGGGAAAGAGAGAGGCGGTTGGGAGGGAGAGGGGCTCAGAGAGAGAGCGACAGACAGAGGGGGAGATAGAGAGGGACAGAGAGAGAGGGACAGAGATTGAGGGTCAGAGAGAAGGGTACAGAGAGGGGAAGAGAGGGGTCAAGAGAGAAGGGAACAGAGAGGGGGGGGGACAGAGAGGGGGGTCAGAGTGAGTGGGGGCAGAGAGCAGGCGAGAGAGAGCGGGGACAGAGAGAGGGGTACAGAGAGAGGGGGACAGAGAGAGGGGGGACAGAGAGAGAGGCGGGAGGGAGAGAGAGGATCAGAGAGAGGCGGGTGGGAGAGAGTGGGGGTCACAGAGAGGGCGACAGAGAGAGAGGGACAGAGAGAGATGGGGCAGAGAGAGGGCGACAGAGAGAGGGGGACAGAGAGAGGGAGACAGAGAGAGATGGGGCAGAGAGAGGTGGTAGAGAGAGGGGTAGAGAGAGAGGGTGACAGAGAGAGAGGGACAGAGAGTGGGGCACAAAGAGAGGGGGGACAGAGAGAGTGGCACAGAGAATTAGGGGTCAGAGAGAGGGGGGACAGAGAGAGGGCGACAAGGAGCGGGGGGACAAAGAGAGAGGAGGACAGAAATGGGGGACAGAGAGATTGAGAGATAGAGGGGGTCAGCGGGAGTGGGACAGAGAGAGAGGAACAGAGAATGGGGGAGATAGGGGGGTCAGAGAGTGGGGTAAAGATAGAATGGGAGGTAGAGGGGGTCAGAGAGAGGAGGACAGAGTGAGGGGGAACAGAGAAAGGGGCAGAGAGAGATGGGGCAGATTAAGGTGGGAACAGAGAGAGGGGAGAAAGAGGGAGGTGGGTGGGAGGGAGAGGGATACAGAGAGAGGACGACAGAGAGAGGGGCAAAGAGAGTGGGGGAGATCGAGGGTGTCAGAGAGAGGGGGACAGAGGGGGGGGGATGGAGAGAGGGGGACATAGAGAGGGGGAGATAGAGGGGGTCATTGGAGGAGGGACAGAGAGAGGCGCACAGAGAGAGAGGGGACAGAGAGAGAGAGGGGGACAGAGTGAGGGTGGCAGAGAGAGGGGTGACAGAGCGAGGGGGTCAGAGAGAGAGGGGAGAGAGAGTGGGGGAGAAAGAGGGGGTGAGAGAAGGGGGAACAGAGAGAGGACAGAGAGTGGGGCAGATAGAGGGGGTCAGAGAGAGACGGGAGAGAGAGAGAGAGGGGACAGAGATGGGGGGAACAGAGAGAGAGGGGGACAGATAGAGAGGGGAACAGAGAGAAAGGGGCAGAGAGAGATGGGGGCAGAGAGAGAGGGACAGAGAGAGGGAGGACAGAGAGAGGGGTGACAGAGAGAGGGGGGTGGAGAGAGGGGGACAGGGAGAGAGGAGGACAGGGAGAGAGAGGGACAGAGAGAGAGTGGGGCAGAGAGAAAGGTGGGGTCAGATAGAGAGGGATAGAGAGAGAGGGTGTCAGAGAGAGGCTAACAGAGAGAGAGGGGGACAGAGAGACGGGGGACAGAGAGAGGGGAGGACAGAGAGAGAGGGGGACAGAGAAAGAGGGGCAGAGAGAGAGGGGGTCAGAGAGAGGACGACAGAGAGAGGGGGGACAGAGAGAGAGGGCGACATAGAGAAAGAGAGTGTGCGAGAGAGGGGGACACAGAGGGGGGAATATAGAGAGGAACAGAGAGAGGGGTACAGAGTGGGGGACAGAGGGGGATCAGAGAGGGGGTCAGAGAGAGGGGGGCAGAGAGTAGGGGGATGGAGAGAGTGGGGGGACAGAAAGAGAGGGGGACAGGTGGCAGAGAGAGAGGGGGCAGAGAGAGGGCAACAGAGATGGTGGCAGAGAGTGGGGAGAGAGAGATGGGACAGAGAGAGGGGGATATAGAGAGGGACAGAGAGGGGGGAACAGGGAGAGGAACAGAGATAGGGGTACAGAGTGGGGGACAGAGAGGGGAACAGAGAGGGGGTCAGAGAGAGGGGGCAGAGAGTGCTGTACAGAGTGGGGGACAGAGAGGGGATCAGAGAGGGGGTCAGAGAGAGGGGGGCAGAGAGTAGGGGGTTGGAGAGAGTGGGGGGACAGAAAGAGAGCGGGACAGGGGGCAGAGAGAGAGGGGGCAGAGAGAGGGCAACAGAGATGGTGGCAGAGAGTAGGGAGAGAGAGATGGGACAGAGAGAGAGGGATATAGAGAGGGACAGAGAGAGGGGGACAGGGAGAGGAACAGAGATAGGGGTACAGAGTGGGGGACAGAGAGGGGAACAGAGAGGGGGTCAGAGAGAGGGGGCAGAGAGTGGGGTACAGAGTGGGGGACAGAGAGGGTATCAGAGAGGGGGTCAGAGAGAGGGGGGAAGAGAGTAGGGGGATGGAGAGAGTGGGGGACAGAAGGAGAGTGGGACAGGGGCAGAGAGAGAGGGGGGCAGAGAGCGGGGGTGGGAGAGAGGGGACAGAGACAGTGGGACAGAGAGAGGGTGATGGAGGGTCAGAGAGATGGGGACAGAGAGATGGGGACAGAGAGAGCGGGGAGATAGAGGGGGTCAGAGGGAGAGGGACAGAGAGAGTGGGGGAGATAGAGGGGGTCAGAGAGAGAGCGGTACAGAGAGTGGGGCAGAGAGAGAGAGGGTGCAGAGAGATGGCGACAGAGAGAAGGTGAGAGAGAGAGGGGAGCAGAGAGAGGAGTCAGTTGTAAGGGACAGAGAATTGGTGACAGAGAGAGGCGAGTTGGAGAGAGAGGGGGATAGAGAGAGGCGGGTTGGAGAGAGAGGGGTAAAGAGAGAGGGAGAGATAGAGGGCGTCAGAGGGAGGGGTACAGAGAGAGAGGAACAGAGAATTGGGGGGAGACAGAGAGGTTCAGAGAGTGGGGTAAAGATAGAATGGGAGGTAGAGGGGGTCAGAGAGAGGAGGACAGAGTGAGGGGGGAACAGAGAGAGGGGAGAAAGAGAGAGGTGTGTAGGAGGGAGAGGGATGCAGAGAGAGAGGACGACAGAGAGAGGTGCAAAGAGAGTGGGGGAGATCGAGGGTGTCAGAGAGAGGGGGACAGAGAGAGGGGGAAGGAGAGAGGGGCACATAGAGAGGGGGAGATAGAGGGGGTCAGTGGGAGAGGGACAGAGAGAGCCGCACAGAGAGAGAGGGGACAGAGAGAGAGGGGGGGACAGAGTGAGAGGGGCAGAGAGAGGGGTGACAGAGAGAGGTGGGTCAGAGAGAGAGGGGAGAGAGAGTGGGGGAGAAAGAGGGGTCAGCAAGAGGGGTGACAGAGAGAGAGGGTGCACAGAGAGAGAGAGGACAAGAGTGGGGAAGAGAGAGGGGGTCAGAGAAGGGGGAACAGAGAGGGGGCAGAGAGTGAGGGTCAGAGAGGGGGGAACTGAGAGGGGTGGCAGAGAGAGGGGGACAGAGAGAGGGGGGCAGAGAGAGAGGGTGACAGTAAGGCGTACAGCTGGAGGCGGGTGGAAGGGAGGGGGGGTCAGAGAGAGGGCGACAGAGAATGGGGCAGAAAACGGGGGGGGAGAGAGAGGGGACAGAGTGAGGGGGACAGAGGTAGAGGGTCAGAGAGTAGGGGACCGAGAGAGAGGCGAGTGGGAGAGAAAGCGGGTTAGAGTGAGGCGGCTGGGAGACAGAGGGGGACATAGAGAGGGGGACAGAGAGAGGGAGAGATAGAGCGGGGCAGAGGGAGGGGGACAGAGAGGGGGCACACAGAATGGGGAAGGTAGACGGGGTCAGAGAGAGGCGGACAGAAAGAATGGGAGATAGAGGGGTTCAGAGAAAGGGCGACAGAGAGAGGTGCACAGAGAGTGGGGGAGAAAGAGGGGGTAAGAGAGAGACGGGACAGAGAGAGAGGGGACAGAGAGGGGGGGAACAGACAGAGAGTGGGGCAGAGAGAGATGGGGGCAGAGAGAGAGGGACAGAGATAGGGGGAAAGAGAGAGGCGGTTGGGATGGAAGGGGCTCAGAGAGTGAGCGACAGACAGAGGTGGAGATAGAGAGGGACAGAGAGAGTGGGACAGAGATTGAGGGTCAGAGAGAAGGGTACAGAGAGGGGAAGAGAGGGGTCAAGAGAGAAGGGAACAGAGAGAGGCGGGGACAGAGAGGGGGGTCAGAGTGAGACGGGGCAGAGAGCAGGCGAGAGAGAGCGGGGACAGAGAGGGGGGGACAGAGAGAGGGGGGCAGAGAGAGAGGCGGGAGGGAGGGAGAGGAGCAGTGAAAGGCGGGTGGGAGAGAGTGGGGGTCACA
This sequence comes from Chiloscyllium punctatum, assembly GCF_047496795.1. Classification (NCBI taxonomy): domain Eukaryota; kingdom Metazoa; phylum Chordata; class Chondrichthyes; order Orectolobiformes; family Hemiscylliidae; genus Chiloscyllium; species Chiloscyllium punctatum. Next base: position 99,177,967 of record NC_092754.1, on the reverse strand, counting down.
GAGAGGGCGACAGAGAGAGGGGGACAGAGAGAGATGGGTCAGAGAGAGGGCGACAGAGAGAGGGGGACAGAGAGAGGGAGACAGAGAGAGAGGGGGCAGAGAGAGGTGGTAGAGAGAGGGGTCGAGAGAGAGGGTGACAGAGAGAGGGGGACAGAGAGTGGGGGAGATAGACGGGTCAGAGAGAGAGGGTTACAGAGAGAGAGAGGGGGACAGAGAGAGGGGGACAAAGAGAGGGGGGACAGAGAGAGTGGCACAGAGAGAGAGGGGGCAGAGAGTCGGGGAGAGAGAGAGGGGACAAAGAGAGCAGTACAGCGAGAGGGGGACAGCGAGAGGGGGCAGAGACAAAGGCAGGTGGGAGAGAGAGGGGGTTAGAGAGAGGCGGGTGGTAAAGAGAGGGGGACAGAGAGAGAGAGAGATAGGGGGTCAGAGGGAGGGGGACAGAGAGAGGGGCACAGAGAATGGGGGAGATAGAGGGGGTCAGAGAGAAGGGGACAGAAAGAATGGGAGGTAGAGGGGGTCAGAGAGAGGGGGACAGAGAGTGGGGCACAGAGAGTGGAGGAGATAGAGGGGGTAAGAGAGAGAGGGGAGAGAGGGAGCAGGGGACAGAAAGAGAGGGGGACAGAGAGACAGGGCGACAGAGAGATGGCGACAGAGAGAGGATGGCAGAGAGAGGGGGTACAGAGAGAGAGGGTGACAGAGAGAGGGCGAGAGAGAGAGGGGGAGAGAGGGGGGTACACAGAGACAGGGGCAGAGTGAGGGATTCAGAGAGAGTGCGACAGAGAGGGGGGGACAGAAATAGGGGAGTCAAAGAGAGGGGGACAGAGAGAGGGGTGACAAAGAGAGGGGGATAGAGAGAAGGGGGCAGAGTGAGAAGAGGGCAGAGAGAGAGGGGGACAGACAGAGCGGAGGGCAGAGAGAGAGGGGTGCAGAGAGAGGGCGAGAGAGAGAGAGAGGGGGACAGAGAAAGGGGACAGAGAGGGAGGGGCAGAGACAGGGAGTCAGAGAGAGTGCGACGGGGGGGGAAAGAGGGAGGGGAGTCAAAGAGAGGGGGACAGAGAGAGGGCTGTCAAAGAGAGGGGGACAGAGATAAGGGGGCAGAGAGAGAGAGGGCAGCAGAGTGAGAGGGGGCAGAGAGAGGGGACAGGGAGAGAGGGGGGACAGAGAGAGAGAGGGGGACAGAGAGAGGGGGGGACAGAGAGGGGGGGTACAGAGAGGGGGTTCAGAGTGAGAGGGGATCAGAGAGAGGGCGACAGAGAGAGGGGGACAGAGAATTAGGGGGACAGAGAGAGGGGGGGACAGGGAGAGACTGGGACAGAGAGAGAGGGGCACAGAGAGAGAGGGCCAGAGAGAGGGGGTCAGAGAGAGGGCGACAAGGAGCGGGGGGACAAAGAGAGAGGAGGACAGAAATGGGGGACAGAGAGATTGAGAGATAGAGGGGGTCAGAGGGAGGGGGACAGAGAGAGAGGAACAGAGAATGGGGGAGATAGGGGGGTCAGAGAGTGGGGTAAAGATAGAATGGGAGGTAGAGGGGGTCAGAGAGAGGAGGACAGAGTGAGGGGTGAACAGAGAGAGTGCAGAGAGAGATGGGGCAGATTAAGGGGGGAACAGAGAGAGGGGAGAAAGAGAGAGGTGGGTGGGAGGGAGAGGGATGCAGAGAGAGGACGACAGAGAGAGGGGCAAAGGGAGTGGGGGAGATCGAGGGTGTCAGAGAGAGAGGGACAGAGAGAGGGGGCGATGGGGAGAGGGGGACATAGAGAGGGGGAGATAGAGGGGGTCAGTGGGAGAGGGACAGAGAGAGCCGCACAGAGAGAGAGGGGATAGAGAGAGAGAGAGAGAGGGACAGAGTGAGAGTGGCAGGGAGAGGGGTGACAGAGAGAGGGGGTCAGAGAGAGAGGGGAGTGAGAGTGGGGGAGAAAGTGGGGGTCAGAGAAGGGGGAACAGAGAGAGGACAGAGAGTGGGGCAGATAGAGGTGGTCAGAGAGAGGGGGACAGAGAGGCAGAGGGACAGAAGGAGAGAGGGGGCAGAGAGAAAGGGGGGCAGAGAGAGAGTGGTTCAGAGAGAGGGCGACAGAGAGAGAGGGGGACAGAGAGAGAGAGGGGAACACAGAGGGGGGAGGACAGAGAGAGGGGACAGAGAGAGAGGTGGTCAGAGAGAGGGCGACAGATAGAGGGGGACAGAGAGTGGGAGCGATGGGGGCGAAGAGAGAGAGGGGTCAGAGAAAGGGCTACAGAGGGAGAGGGATAGAGAAGGGGAGACAGAGAGAGAGGATGGTGGGCGAGAAAGCGGTTTAGAGAGAGGCGGGTGGGAGGCAGAGGGGGACAGAAAGAGGGCGAAATAGAGGGGGTCAGAGGGAGGGGGACAGAGAGAGTGGCACAGAGATGGGGGAGATAGAATGGGTCAGAGAGAAGGGGACAGAAAGAATGGGAGTTAGAGGGGGTCAGAGCGAGGGGGACAGAGAGTGGGGCACAGAGAGTGGGGGAGATAGAGGGGGTCAGATAGAGAGGGGAGAGTGGGAGCAGGGGACAGAGAGAGAGGGGGACAGAGAGAGGGGGGTACAGAGAGAGGGTTCAGAGTGAGAGGGGATCAGAGAGAGGGCGACAGAGAGAGGGGGGACAGAGAATGAGGGGGCAGAGAGAGGGGCACAGAGAGAGACTGGGACAGAGAGAGAGGGGCACTGAGAGAGAGGGGCAGAGAGAGGGGGTCAGAGAGAGGTGGACAGAGAGGGAGAGGGACAGAAGGAGAGAGGGGAAGAGAGAAAGGGTGGCAGAGAGAGAGTGGTTCAGAGAGAGGGCGACACAGAGAGAGGGGGACAGAGAGAGAGAGGGGAACACAGAGGGGGGAGGACAGAGAGAGGGGACAGAGAGAGAGGTGGTCAGAGAAAGGGCGACAGATAGAGGGGGACAGGGAGTGGGAGAGATGGGGGCAGAGAGAGAGGGGTCAGAGAAAGGGCTACAGAGGGAGAGGGATAGAGAGGAGGAGACAGAGAGAGAGGATGGTGGGCGAGAAAGCGGTTTAGAGAGAGGCGGGTGGGAGGCAGAGGGGGACAGAAAGAGGGCGAAATAGAGGGGGTCAGAGGGAGGGGGACAGGGAGAGGGGAACAGAGATGGGGGAGATAGAATGGGTCAGAGAGAAGGGGACAGAAAGAATGGGAGTTAGAGGGGGTCAGAGCGAGGGGGACAGAGAGTGGGCACAGAGAGTGGGGGAGATAGAGGGGGTCAGATAGAGAGGGGAGAGAGGGAGCAGGGGACAGAGAGAGAGGGGGACAGAGAGATAGTGCGACAGAGAGATGGCGACAGAGAGAGGATGACAGAGAGGGTGGGACAGAGAGAGAGGGTGTCAGAGAGAGGGCGAGAGAGAGAGGGGGGGAGAGAGAGGGGGGGAGATCGAGGGTGTCAGAGAGAGGGGGAACAGAGAGAGGGGGGGATGGAGAGAGAGGGACATAGAGAGGGGGAGATAGAGGGTGTCAGTGGGAGAGGGACAGAGAGAGGCGCACAGAGAGAAAGGGGACAGAGAGTGAGAGGGGGGACAGAGTGAGGGTGGCAGAGAGAAGGGTGACAGAGAGAGGGGTTCAGAGAGAGAGGGGAGAGAGAGTAGGGAAGAAAGAGGGGGTCAGAGAAGGGGGAACAGAGAGAGGACAGAGAGTGGGGCAGATAGAGGGGGTCAGAGAGAGACGGGACAGAGAGAGAGGGGACAGGGGGGGGGAACAGAGAGAGAGGGGGCAAAGAGAGAGGGGGACAGAGAGAGAGGGGCAGAGAGAGATGGGGGCAGAGAGAGAGGGGGACAGAGAGAAAGGGGACAGAGAGAGCGGGGAGACAGAGGGGGTCAGAGGGAGAGGGACAGAGAGAGTGGGGGAGATAGAGGGGGTCAGAGAGAGAGCGGTACAGAGAGGGGGGCAGAGAGAGAGAGGATGCAGAGAGATGGCGACAGAGAGAGGGTGACAGAGAGAGGGGTGCAGAGAGAGGAGTCAGTTGTAAGGGACAGAGAATTGGGGACAGAGAGAGGCGAGTTGGAGAGAGAGGGGGATAGAGAGAGGCGGGTGGGAGAGAGAGGGGGACAGAGAGAGGGAGAGATAGAGGGCGTCAGAGGGAGGGGGACAGAGAGAGAGGAACAGAGAATTGGGGGGAGATAGAGAGGGTCAGAGAGAGGGGTAAAGATAGAATGGGAGGTAGAGGGGGTCAGAGAGAGGAGGACAGAGTGAGGGGGGAACAGAGAGAGAGGGGCAGAGAGAGATGGGGCAGAGTAAGGGGGAACAGAGAGAGGGGAGAAAGAGAGAGGTGTGTGGGAGGGAGAGGGATGCAGAGAGAGGACGACAGAGAGAGGTGCAAAGAGAGTGGGGGAGATCGAGGGTGTCAGAGAGAGGGGGACAGAGAGAGGGGGAAGGAGAGAGGGGCACATAGAGAGGGGGAGATAGAGGGGGTCAGTGGGAGAGGGACAGAGAGAGCCGCACAGAGAGTGAGGGGACAGAGAGAGAGAGGGGGACAGAGTGAGTGGGGCAGAGAGAGGGGTGACAGAGAGGTGGGTCAGAGAGAGAGGGGAGAGAGAGTGGGGGAGAAAGAGGGGTCAGCAAGAGGGGTGACAGAGCGAGAGGGTACACAGAGAGAGAGGACAAGAGTGGGGAAGAGAGAGGGGGTCAGAGAAGGGGGAATAGAGAGGGGGGCAGAGAGTGGGGGTCAGAGAGGGGGGAACTGAGAGGGGCGGCAGAGAGAGGGGGACAGAGAGAGAGGGGCAGAGAGAGAGGGTGACAGTGAGGACGTACAGAGAGAGGCGGGTGGAAGGGAGTGGGCGTCAGAGTGAGGGCGACAGAGAATGGGGCAGAAAACGGGGGGGGAGAGAGAGGGGACAGAGTGAGGGGGACAGAGGTAGAGGGACAGAGAGTGGGGGACAGAGAGAGAGAGAGTGGGAGAGAAAGCGGGTTAGAGTGAGGCGGCTGGGAGACAGAGGGGGACAGAGAGAGGGAGAGATAGAGCGGGGCAGAGGGAGAGGGACAGAGAGGGGGCACACAGAATGGGGAAGGTAGACAGGGTCAGAGAGAGGCGGACAGAAAGAATGGGAGATAGAGGGGTTCTGAGAAAGGGCGACAGAGAGAGGGGCACAGAGAGTGGGTGAGAAAGAGGGGGTAAGAGAGAGACGGGACAGAGAGAGAGGGGACAGAGAGGGGGGAACAGAGAGAGAGGGAGGCAGAGAGAGAGAGGGGGACAGAGAGAGAGGGGCAGAGAGAGATGGGGGCAGAGAGAGAGGGACAGAGATAGGGGGGAAAGAGAGAGGCGGTTGGGAGGGAGAGGGGCTCAGAGAGAGAGCGACAGACAGAGGGGGAGTTAGAGAGGGACAGAGAGAGGGGGACAGAGATTGAGGGTCAGAGAGAAGGGTACAGAGAGGGGAAGAGAGGGGTCAAGAGAGAAGGGAACAGAGAGAGGGGGGGCACAGAGAGGGGGGTCAGAGTGAGAGGGGGCAGAGAGCAGGCGAGAGAGAGCGGGGACAGAGAGAGGGGGACAGAGAGAGAGGGACAGAGAGAGAGGCGGGAGGGAGAGAGAGGTTCAGAGAGAGGCGGGTGGGAGAGAGTGGGGGTCACAGAGAGGGCGACAGAGAGAGGGGGACAGAGAGAGATGGGGCAGAGAGAGGGCGACAGAGAGAGGGGGACAGAGAGAGGGAAACAGAGAGAGATGGGGCAGAGAGAGGTGGCAGAGAGAGGGGTAGAGAGAGAGGGTGACAGAGCGAGGGGGACAGAGAGTGGGGGAGATAGACGGGTCAGAGAGAGAGGGTTACAGAGAGAGAGGGGGACAGAGAGAGGGGGACAAAGAGAGGGGGGACAGAGAGAGTGGCACAGAGAGAGAGGGGGGCAGAGAGTCTGGGAGAGAGAGAGGGGACAAAGAGAGTAGTACAGCGAGAGGGGGACAGAGAGAGATGGACAGAGACAAAGGCAGGTGGGAGAGAGAGGGGGTTAGAGAGAGGCGGGTGGTACAGAGAGGGGGACAGAGAGAGAGATATAGGGGGTCAGAGGGAGGGGGACAGAGTGAGGGGCACAGAGAATGGGGGAGATAGAGGGGGTCAGAGAGAAGGGGACAGAAAGAATGGGAGGTAGAGGGGGTCAGAGAGAGGGGGACAGAGAGTGGGGCACAGAGAGTGGAGGAGATAGAGGGGGTAAGAGAGAGAGGGGAGAGAGGGAGCAGGAGACAGAAAGAGAGGGGGACAGAGAGACAGGGCGACAGAGAGATGGCGACAGAGAGAGGATGGCAGAGAGAGGGGGTACAGAGAGAGAGGGTGACAGAGAAAGGGCGAGATAGAGAGGGGGAGAGAGAGGGGGGGTACACAGAGAGAGGGGCAGAGTGAGGGATTCAGAGAGAGTGCGACAGAGAGGGGGGGACAGAAATAGGGGAGTCAAAGAGAGGGGGACAGAGAGAGGGGTGACAAAGAGAGGGGGATAGAGAGAAGGGGGCAGAGTGAGAAGGGGGCAGAGAGAGAGGGGGACAGACAGCTCGGAGTGCAGAGAGAGAGGGGTGCAGAGAGAGGGCGAGAGCAGAGAGAGGGGGACAGAGAAAGGGGACAGAGAGGGAGGGGCAGAGAGAGGGAGTCAGAGAGAGTGCGACGGGGGGGGAAAGAGGGAGGGGAGTCAAAGAGAGGGGGACAGAGAGAGGGCTGTCAAAGAGAGGGGGACAGAGATAAGGGGGCAGAGAGAGGGCAGCAGAGTGAGAGGGGGCAGAGAGAGGGGACAGGGAGAGGGGGGGACAGAGAGAGAGGGGGACAGAGAGAGGGGGGGACAGAGAGGGGGTGTACAGAGAGGGGGTTCAGAGTGAGAGGGGATGAGAGAGAGGGCGACAGAGAGAGGGGGACAGAGAATTAGGGAGACAGAGAGGGGGGGACAGAGAGAGACTGGGACAGAGAGAGAGGGGCACAGAGAGAGAGGGCCAGAGAGAGGGGGTCAGAGAGAGGGCGACAAGGAGCGGGGGGACAAAGAGAGAGGAGGACAGAAATGGGGGACAGAGACATTGAGAGATAGAGGGGGTCAGAGGGAGGGGGACAGAGAGAGAGGAACAGAGAATGGGGGAGATAGGGGGGTCAGAGAGTGGGGTAAAGATAGAATGGGAGGTAGAGGGGGTCAGAGAGAGGAGGACAGAGTGAGGGGGGAACAGAGAGAGAGGCAGAGAGAGATGGGGCAGATTAAGGGGGGAACAGAGAGAGGGGAGAAAGAGAGAGGTGGGTGGGAGGGAGAGGGATGCAGAGAGAGGACGACAGAGAGAGGGGCAAAGGGAGTGGGGGAGGTCGAGGGTGTCAGAGAGAGGTGGACAGATAGAGGGGGGAATGGAGAGAGGGGGACATAGAGAGGGGGAGATAGAGGGGGTCAGTGGGAGAGGGACAGAGAGAGGCGCACAGAGAGAGAGGGGACAGAGAGAGAGAGGGGGACAGAGTGAAGGTGGCTGAGAGAGGGGTGACAGAGAGAGGGGGTCAGAGAGAGAGGGGAGAGAGAGTGGGGGAGATAGAGGGGGTCAGAGAGAGACGGGACAGAGAGAGAGGGGACAGAGAGGGGGGGAACAGAGAGAGAGGGGGACAGATAGAGAGGGGGACAGAGAGAAAGGGGCAGAGAGAGATGGGGGTAGAGAGAGAGATGGACAGAGAGAGGGGGGATAGAGAGAGGCGGTTGGGAGGGAGAGGGGCTCAGAGAGTGGGCGACAGACAGAGGGGGAGATAGAGAGGGACAGAGAGAGGGGGACAGAGATTGAGGGTCAGAGAGAAGGGTACAGAGAGGGGAAAGAGAGGGGGTCAGAGAGAAGGGAACAGAGAGAGGGGGGGAAGAGAGGGGGTCAGAGTGAGTGGGGGCAGAGAGCAGGCGAGAGAGAGCGGGGACAGAGAGAGGGGTGGACAGAGAGAGGGGGGTACAGAGAGAGGGTTCAGAGTGAGAGGGGATCAGAGAGAGGGCGACAGAGAGAGGGGGGACAGAGAATGAGGGGGCAGAGAGAGTGGCACAGAGAGAGACTGGGACAGAGAGAGAGGGGCACAGAGAGAGAGGGGCAGAGAGAGCGGGTCAGAGAGAGGGGGACAGAGAGGGAGAGGAACCGAGAGAGAGAGGGGGCAGAGAGAAAGGGGGGCAGAGAGAGAGGGGGACAGAGAGAGGGAGGGGAACATAGAGGGGGGAGGACAGATAGAGGGGACAGAGAGAGAGGTGGTCAGAGAGAGGGCGACAGATAGAGTGGGACAGGGAGTGGGAGAGATGGGGGCAGAGAGAGAGGGATCAGAGAAAGGGCTACAGAGGGAGAGGGATAGAGAGGGGGAGACAGAGAGAGAGGATGGTGGGCGAGAAAGCGGTTTAGAGAGAGGCGGGTGGGAGGCAGAGGGGGACAGAAAGAGGGCGAAATAGAGGGGGTCAGAGGGAGGGGGACAGAGAGAGGGGCACAGAGATGGGGGAGATAGAGGGGGTCAGAGAGAAGGGGTCAGAAAGAATGGGAGGTCGAGGGGCTCAGAGAGAGGGGGACAGAGAGTGGGGCACAGAGAGTGGGGGAGATAGAGGGGGTCAGAGAGAGAGGGGAGAGAGGGAGCAGGGGACAGAGAGAGAGGGTGACAGAGAGATAGGGCGAGAGAGAGAGGGGGAGAGAGAGAGGGGTGGCAGAGAGAGAGGGTCGGAGAGAGGAGGCCAGAGAGAGTGCGACAGAGAGAGGGGAGACAGAAAGAGGGGAGTCAAAGAGAGGGGTACAGAGAGACAGGTAACAAAGAGAGGGGGACAGAGAGAAGGGGGGCAGAGAGGGGGTGGGGCAGAGAGAGAGGGGGACAGACAGAGAGGAGGGCAGAGAGACAAGGGTGCAGAGAGAGAGCGAGAAAGAGAGGGGGCAGAGAGAGGGGACAGAGAGACGGGGATAGAGGGAGAGGGGGACAGAGAGACAGGGGGGCAGAGAGAGGGGGACAGAGAGAGGGGGGGAAGAGAGGGGGTCAGAGTGAGTGGGGGAGAGAGCAGGCGAGAGAGCGCGGGGACAGAGAGAGGGGTGGACAGAGAGAGGGGGGTACAGAGAGAGGGTTCAGAGTGAGAGGGGATCAGAGAGAGGGCGACAGAGAGAGGGGGGACAGAGAATGAGGGGGACAGAGAGAGAGGAACAGAGAATTGGGGGGAGATAGAGAGGGTCAGAGAGAGGGGTAAAGATAGAATGGGAGGTAGAGGGGGTCAGAGAGAGGAGGACAGAGTGAGGGGGGAACAGAGAGAGAGGGGCAGAGAGAGATGGGGCAGAGTAAGGGGGAACAGAGAGAGGGGAGAAAGAGAGAGGTGTGTGGGAGGGAGAGGGATGCAGAGAGAGGACGACAGAGAGAGGTGCAAAGAGAGTGGGGGAGATCGAGGGTGTCAGAGAGAGGGGGACAGAGAGAGGGGGAAGGAGAGAGGGGCACATAGAGAGGGGGAGATAGAGGGGGTCAGTGGGAGAGGGGCAGAGAGAGTTGGTCAGAGAGAGGGCGACAAGGAGTGGGGGGACCAAGAGAGAGGGGGAGAGAGATGGGGGACTGAGAGAGTGGTGACAGAGAAAGGGGGACAGAGAGAGAGGGGCAAGAGAGAGAGGGGGCAGAGAGTGGGGGACAGAGAGGAAGAGGGACAGAGAGAGAGGGGAACAGAGAGAAAGGGGGGCAGAGAGAGAGGGGAGAGAAAGAGCAGGGGACGGAGAGAGAGGGGGACAGACAGATAGGGCGACAGAGAGATGGCGACAGAGAGAGGATGACAGAGAGGGGGGGGGCAGAGAGAGAGGGTGTCAGAGAGAGGGCGAGAGAGAGAGAGAGGGGGAGAGAGAGGGTGGGTACAGAGAGAGAGCGACAGAGAGAGGGAGTCAGAGAGAGTACGACATAGAGAGGTGGGGACAGAAAGAGGGGAATCAAAGTGAGAGGGACAGAGAGAGGGGTGACAAAGAGAGGGGGACAGAGAGAAGGGGGGCAGAGACAGGGGGGGCAGAGAGAGGGGGACAGACAGAGAGGAGGGCAGAGAGAGAGGGGTGCAGAGAGAGGGCGAGAGAGAAAGGGGGATAGAGAGAGGGGTGACAAAGAGAGGGGGACAGAGAGAAGGGGGCAGAGAGAGGGGGGGCAGAGTGAGAGCGGGCAGACAGAGGGGACAGAGAGACGGGGGACAGAGAGGGGGGACAGAGAGAGAGGGGCTCAGAGAAAGGGGCAGAGAGAGAGGGGGTCATAGAGAGGGCGACAGACAGAGGGGGGACAGAGAATGAGGCGGACAGAGAGAGGGGGGACAGAGAGAGACTGGGACAGAGAGAGAGGGGCACAGAGAGAGAGGGGCACAGAGAGGGGTCAGAGAGAGGGCGACAGAGAGCGGGGGGACGAAGAGAGAGGGGGACAGAGATGGGTGACAGAGAGACGGGTGACAGAGAAAAGGGGACAGAGAGTGAGGGGGTAGAGAGAGGGGGGCAGAGAAGGAGAGGGATAGAGAAAGAGAGGGGCAGAGAGAATGGGGGAGGTAGAGGGGGTCAGAGAGAGGGGGACGGAAAGAATGGGAGGTAAAGGGGGTCAGAGGAAGGGGACAGAGAGAGGGCACAGAGAGTAGGGGAGATAGAGGGGTTCAGAGAGAGAGAGGGGACAGAGAGAGGGGACAGAGATGGGGTGACAGACAGAGAGGGGACAGAGAGAGAGGAGAACAGAGAGAGGGGCAGAGAGAGATGGGAGCAGAAAGAGGGGGACAGAGAGAGGGGGGAAACAGAGAGGCGGGTGGGAGGGAGTGGGGCTCAGAGAGAGGGCGACAGACAGAGGGGGAGATAGAGAGGGACAGAGAGGGGGGCACAGAGATTGAGGGTCAGAGAAAAGGGTACAGAGAGGGGAAAGAGAGGGGGTCAGAGAGAAGGGGCAGAGAGAGGGGGGACAGAGAGGGGGGTCAGAGTGAGAGGCGGCAGAGAGCGGGGAGAGAGAGGGGACAGAGAGAGGGGAACAGAGCGAGGGTGACAGAGAGCGAGGGGGCAGAGAGAGAGAGGCGTGGGAGAGAGAGGCGTGGGAGAGAGAGGGGTCAGAGAGAGGCGGGTGAGAGAGAGAGGGGGACAAAGAGAGGGGGAACAGAGAGAGCGGGACAGAGAGAGAGGGAGGTACAGAGAGAGAGGGGGACAAAGTGGGGGATAGAGAGAGGGCGACAGAGAGAGGGTGCAGAGAGCGGGGGAGAGAGAGAGGCAGTTGGGAGAGAGTGGGGGTCAGAAGGAGGGCGACAGAGAGAGGGGACAGAGATTGGTGGAGATCGAGGGGATCAGAAAGAGAAAGACAGAGAGAGAGAGGGGACAGAGAGAGAGGGGGCAGAAGAGGGCGACAGAGTGAGGGGGACAGAGAGAGGGGGACAGAGAGAGAGGGGGCAGAGAGAAGGGGTAGAGAGAGGGGGACAGAGAGAGGGGGACAGAGAGAGGGGGACAGAGAGTGGGAGAGATAGAGGGTTCAGAGAGAGGGTGACAGAGAGAGAGGGGGACAGAGAGAGGGGGCGAAGAGAGGGGTGATAGAGAAAGGTGCACAGAGAAAGGGGGGGCAGAGAGAGACGGGGCAGAGAGAGGGCGACAGAGAGGGGGCAGAGAGTCGGGGAGAGAGAGAGGGCACAGAGAGAGGGGGACAGCGTGAGGGGGTCAGAGAGAGAGGGGGACAGAGGGGGGACAGAGAGAGGAGCACAGAGACAGAGGCAGGTAGGAGAGATGGGGGTTAGAGAGAGGCGGGTGGGTAGAGAGGGGGACAGAGAGAGAAAGATAGAGGGGGTCAGAGGGAGGGGGACAGAGAGTGGGGCACAGAGAATGGGGGAGATAGAGGGGGTCAGAGAGAGAGGGGACAGAGGGAGCGGGGGACAGAGAGAGAGGGGGCAGAGAGAGACGGGGACAGAGAGAGGGCTGTCAAAGAGAGGGGGACAGAGATAAGGGGGCAGAGAGAGAGAGGGCAGCAGAGTGAGAGGGGGCAGAGAGAGGAGACAGGGAGAGAGGGGGGACAGAGAGAGAGGGGGACAGAGCGAGGGGGGGACAGAGAGGGGGTGTACAGAGAGGGGGTTCAGAGTGAGAGGGCATGAGAGAGAGGGCGACAGAGAGAGGGGGACAGAGAATTAGGGAGACAGAGAGGGGGGGACAGAGAGAGACTGGGACAGAGAGAGAGGGGCACAGAGAGAGAGGGCCAGAGAGAGGGGGTCAGAGAGAGGGCGACAAGGAGCGGGGGGACAAAGAGAGAGGAGGACAGAAATGGGGGACAGAGACATTGAGAGATAGAGGGGGTCAGAGGGAGGGGGACAGAGAGAGAGGAACAGAGAATGGGGGAGATAGGGGGGTCAGAGAGTGGGGTAAAGATAGAATGGGAGGTAGAGGGGGTCAGAGAGAGGAGGACAGAGTGAGGGGGGAACAGAGAGAGAGGCAGAGAGAGAGATGGGGCAGATTAAGGGGGGAACAGAGAGAGGGGAGAAAGAGAGAGGTGGGTGGGAGGGAGAGGGATGCAGAGAGAGGACGACAGAGAGTGGGGCAAAGGGAGTGGGGGAGGTCGAGGGTGTCAGAGAGAGGTGGACAGATAGAGGGGGGAATGGAGAGAGGGGGACATAGAGAGGGGGAGATAGAGGGGTTCAGTGGGAGAGGGACAGAGAGAGGCGCACAGAGAGAGAGGGGACAGAGAGAGAGAGGGGGACAGAGTGAAGGTGGCTGAGAGAGGGGTGACAGAGAGAGGGGGTCAGAGAGAGAGGGGAGAGAGAGTGGGGGAGATAGAGGGGGTCAGAGAGAGACGGGACAGAGAGAGAGGGGACAGAGAGGGGGGGAACAGAGAGAGAGGGGGACAGATAGAGAGGGGGACAGAGAGAAAGGGGCAGAGAGAGATGGGGGTAGAGAGAGAGAGGGACAGAGAGAGGGGGGATAGAGAGAGGCGGTTGGGAGGGAGAGGGGCTCAGAGAGTGGGCGACAGACAGAGGGGGAGATAGAGAGGGACAGAGAGAGGGGGACAGAGATTGAGGGTCAGAGAGAAGGGTACAGAGAGGGGAAAGAGAGGTGGTCAGAGAGAAGGGAACAGAGAGGGGGGGAAGAGAGGGGGTCAGAGTGAGTGGGGGCAGAGAGCAGGCGAGAGAGAGCGGGGACAGAGAGAGGGGTGGACAGAGAGGGGGGGTACAGAGAGAGGGTTCAGAGTGAGAGGGGATCAGAGAGAGGGCGACAGAGAGAGGGGGGACAGAGAATGAGGGGGCAGAGAGAGAGGCACAGAGAGAGACTGGGACAGAGAGAGAGGGGCACAGAGAGAGAGGGGCAGAGAGAGCGGGTCAGAGAGAGGGGGACAGAGAGGGAGAGGAACCGAGAGAGAGAGGGGGCAGAGAGACAGGGGGGCAGAGAGAGAGGGGGACAGAGAGAGGGAGGGGAACACAGAGGGGGGAGGACAGATAGAGGGGACAGAGAGAGAGGTGGTCAGAGAGAGGGCGACAGATAGAGTGGGACAGGGAGTGGGAGAGATGGGGGCAGAGAGAGAGGGATCAGAGAAAGGGCTACAGAGGGAGAGGGATAGAGAGGGGGAGACAGAGAGAGAGGATGGTGGGCGAGAAAGCGGTTTAGAGAGAGGCGGGTGGGAGGCAGAGGGGGACAGAAAGAGGGCGAAATAGAGGGGGTCAGAGGGAGGGGGACAGAGAGAGGGGCACAGAGATGGGGGAGATAGAGGGGGTCAGAGAGAAGGGGTCAGAAAGAATGGGAGGTCGAGGGGCTCAGAGAGAGGGGGACAGAGAGTGGGGCACAGAGAGTGGGGGAGATAGAGGGGGTCAGAGAGAGAGGGGAGAGAGGGAGCAGGGGACAGAGAGAGAGGGTGACAGAGAGATAGGGCGAGAGAGAGAGGGGGAGAGAGAGAGGGGTGGCAGAGAGAGAGGGTCGGAGAGAGGAGGCCAGAGAGAGTGCGACAGAGAGAGGGGAGACAGAAAGAGGGGAGTCAAAGAGAGGGGTACAGAGAGACAGGTAACAAAGAGAGGGGGACAGAGAGAAGGGGGGCAGAGAGGGGGTGGGGCAGAGAGAGAGGGGGACAGACAGAGAGGAGGGCAGAGAGACAAGGGTGCAGAGAGAGAGCGAGAAAGAGAGGGGGCAGAGAGAGGGGACAGAGAGACGGGGATAGAGGGAGAGGGGGACAGAGAGACAGGGGGGCAGAGAGAGGGGGGACAGAGAGAGGGCGACAGAGAGAGGGCGACAGACAGAGGGGGGACCGAGAATGAGGGGGACAGAGAGAGGGGGGACAGAGAGAGACTGGGACAGAGAGAGAGGGGCACAGAGAGAGATGGGCAGAGAGAGTGGGTCAGAGAGAGGGCGACAAGGAGCGGTGGGACAAAGAGAGAGGGGGAGAGAGATGGGGGACTGAGAGAGGGGTGACAGAGAAAGGGGGGCAGAGAGAGAGGGGCAAGAGAGAGAGGGGGCAAAGAGAGAGGGGGACGGGGAGAGAGAGGGGCTCAGAGAGAGGGCGACAGACAGAGGGGGAGATAGAGAGGGACAGAGAGAGGGGGACAGAGATTGAGGGTCAGAGAGAAGGGTACAGGAGGAGAAAGAGAGGGGGTCAGAGAGAAGGGTACAGAGAGAGGGGGGAAGAGAGGGGGTCAGAGTGAGTGGGGGAGAGAGCAGGCGAGAGAGCGCGGGGACAGAGAGAGGGGTGGACAGAGAGAGGGGGGTACAGAGAGAGGGTTCAGAGTGAGAGGGGATCAGAGAGAGGGCGACAGAGAGAGGGGGGACAGAGAATGAGGGGGACAGAGAGAGAGGAACAGAGAATTGGGGGGAGATAGAGAGGGTCAGAGAGAGGGGTAAAGATAGAATGGGAGGTAGAGGGGGTCAGAGAGAGGAGGACAGAGTGAGGGGGGAACAGAGAGAGAGGGGCAGAGAGAGATGGGGCAGAGTAAGGGGGAACAGAGAGAGGGGAGAAAGAGAGAGGTGTGTGGGAGGGAGAGGGATGCAGAGAGAGGACGACAGAGAGGTGCAAAGAGAGTGGGGGAGATCGAGGGTGTCAGAGAGAGGGGGACAGAGAGAGGGGGAAGGAGAGAGGGGCACATAGAGAGGGGGAGATAGAGGGGGTCAGTGGGAGAGGGGCAGAGAGAGTTGGTCAGAGAGAGGGCGACAAGGAGTGGGGGGACCAAGAGAGAGGGGGAGAGAGATGGGGGACTGAGAGAGTGGTGACAGAGAAAGGGGGACAGAGAGAGAGGGGCAAGAGAGAGAGGGGGCAGAGAGTGGGGGACAGAGAGGAAGAGGGACAGAGAGAGAGGGGAACAGAGAGAAAGGGGGGCAGAGAGAGAGGGGAGAGAAAGAGCAGGGGACGGAGAGAGAGGGGGACAGACAGATAGGGCGACAGAGAGATGGCGACAGAGAGAGGATGACAGAGAGGGGGGGACAGAGAGAGAGGGTGTCAGAGAGAGGGCGAGAGAGAGAGAGAGGGGGAGAGAGAGGGTGGGTACAGAGAGAGAGCGACAGAGAGAGGGAGTCAGAGAGAGTACGACATAGAGAGGTGGGGACAGAAAGAGGGGAATCAAAGTGAGAGGGACAGAGAGAGGGGTGACAAAGAGAGGGGGACAGAGAGAAGGGGAGCAGAGACAGGGGGGGCAGAGAGAGGGGGACAGACAGAGAGGAGGGCAGAGAGAGAGGGGTGCAGAGAGAGGGCGAGAGAGAAAGGGGGAGAGAGAGAGGGGTGACAAAGAGAGGGGGACAGAGAGAAGGGGGCAGAGAGAGGGGGGCAGAGTGAGAGCGGGCAGAGAGGGGGGACAGAGAGACGGGGGACAGAGAGGGGGGGACAGAGAGAGAGGGGCTCAGAGAAAGGGGCAGAGAGAGAGGGGGTCATAGAGAGGGCGACAGACAGAGGGGGGACAGAGAATGAGGCGGACAGAGAGAGGGGGGACAGAGAGAGACTGGGACAGAGAGAGAGGGGCACAGAGAGAGAGGGGCACAGAGAGGGGTCAGAGAGAGGGCGACAGAGAGCGGGGGGACGAAGAGAGAGGGGGACAGAGATGGGTGACAGAGAGACGGGTGACAGAGAAAAGGGGACAGAGAGTGAGGGGGTAGAGAGAGGGGGGCAGAGAGAGGGGGACAGAGAAGGAGAGGGATAGAGAAAGAGAGGGGCAGAGAGAATGGGGGAGGTAGAGGGGGTCAGAGAGAGGGGGACGGAAAGAATGGGAGGTTAAAGGGGTCAGAGAAAGGGGACAGAGAGAGGGCACAGAGAGTAGGGGAGATAGAGGGGTTCAGAGAGAGAGAGGGGACAGAGAGAGGGGACAGAGATGGGGTGACAGACAGAGAGGGGACAGAGAGAGAGGAGAACAGAGAGAGGGGCAGAGAGAGATGGGAGCAGAAAGAGGGGGACAGAGAGAGGGGGGAAACAGAGAGGCGGGAGGGAGGGAGTGGGGCTCAGAGAGAGGGCGACAGACAGAGGGGGAGATAGAGAGGGACAGAGAGGGGGGCACAGAGATTGAGGGTCAGAGAAAAGGGTACAGAGAGGGGAAAGAGAGGGGGTCAGAGAGAAGGGGGCAGAGAGAGGGGGGACAGAGAGGGGGGTCAGAGTGAGAGGCGGCAGAGAGCGGGGAGAGAGAGGGGACAGAGAGAGGGGAACAGAGCGAGGGTGACAGAGAGCGAGGGGGCAGAGAGAGAGAGGCGTGGGAGAGAGAGGGGTCAGAGAGAGGCGGGTGAGAGAGAGAGGGGGACAAAGAGAGGGGGAACAGAGGGAGCGGGACAGAGAGAGAGGGAGGTACAGAGAGAGAGGGGGACAAAGTGGGGGATAGAGAGAGGGCGACAGAGAGAGGGTGCAGAGAGCGGGGGAGAGAGAGAGGCAGTTGGGAGAGAGTGGGGGTCAGAAGGATGGCGACAGAGAGAGGGGACAGAGATTGGTGGAGATCGAGGGGATCAGAAAGAGAAAGACAGAGAG
The DNA here is from genome assembly GCF_047496795.1 of Chiloscyllium punctatum. Classification (NCBI taxonomy): domain Eukaryota; kingdom Metazoa; phylum Chordata; class Chondrichthyes; order Orectolobiformes; family Hemiscylliidae; genus Chiloscyllium; species Chiloscyllium punctatum. Next base: position 99,161,160 of record NC_092754.1, on the reverse strand, counting down.
AGAGAGGGGACAGAGAGAGAGAGGGCAGAAGAGGGCGACAGAGTGAGGGGGACAGAGAGAGGGGGACAGAGAGAGAGGGGGCAGAGAGAAGGGGTAGAGAGAGGGGGACAGAGAGAGGGGGACAGAGAGAGGGGGACAGAGAGTGGGGGAGATAGAGGGTTCAGAGAGAGGGTGACAGAGAGAGAGGGGGACAGAGAGAGGGGGCGAAGAGAGGGGTGATAGAGAAAGGTGCACAGAGAAAGGGGGGGCAGAGAGAGACGGGGCAGAGAGAGGGCGACAGAGAGGGGGCAGAGAGTCGGGGAGAGAGAGAGGGCACAGAGAGAGGGGGACAGCGAGAGGGGGTCAGAGAGAGGGGGACAGAGGGGGGACAGAGAGAGGAGCACAGAGACAGAGGGAGAGATAGAGGGGGACAGAGAGAAGGGGGCAGAGAGAGAGGGGCAGAGAGTGATGGGGGCAGAGAGGGGGGTCAGAGAGAGGGGCACAGAGAGTGGGGGAGATAGATGGTGCCAGAGAGAGGGGGACAGAGAGAGGGGGATCTAGAGGGGTGAGAGGGAGGGTGAACAGAGAGTGGGGGAGAGAGAGATGGAGACGGGGCGGGGGTGACAGAGAGGTGGGAGACAGAGAGAGAGGGACAGAGAGTGGGGGTGATATAGAGGGTCAGAGTGAGGGGAACAGAGAGAGGGGGAGAGAGAGAGGAGGGGGGTTTCAGATGGAGGGACAGAGAGGGTGAACAGATAGAAACAGGAACCGATAGAGGGTGGGACAGAGAGAGAGAGGGGGACTGAGAGACGGCGACAGAGAGGGGGCAGCGAGATGGCGACAGAGAGGGGGGGACAGAGAGAGGGGGGCAGAGGGAGGGGGGACAGAGACCGGGTGACAGAGAGGGGGCAGAGAGAGGGCGACAAAGAGAGGGCAACAGAGAGAGGGGGGCAGAGAGAGGGGTGAGAGAGAGAGAGGAGGACAGAGAGAGGGAACAGTGTGTGGGGGCGTTAGAGGGTGTCAGAGAGATGTGGACAGAGAGGGTGAACAGATAGAGGTGGGACAGAGAGGGGGGGCAGAGAGAGGAGGGCAGAGAGAGGGTGACAGAGAGAGAGGACAAAGAGTGGGGGAGATAGAGGTGGTTAGAGAAAGGGGCCGAGAGAGAGGGACAGAGAGAGAGAGGGGGACAGAGAGAGCGGGGGGCAGAGGGTGGGGCAGATAAAGGGGGGAAGAAAGAGGGGGGACAGAGAGAGAGGGGACAGAGAATGGGGGTAAATAGAGGGTGTCAGAGAGATGGGGACAGAGAGAGGGGGATCTAGAGGGGCTCACATGGAAGGTGAACAGAGAGTGGGGGACAGAGAGAGGGTTACAGAGTAGGGGAGAGAGAGGGGGACAGAGAGAGGGGGGCAGAGAGATGGGGACAGAGGGGGGGTCAGACTGGGGTGAAAGAGAGAGAGGGGGACAGAGAGAGGGGGGGACAGAGAGTGGGGAACATATTTAGGGCCAGAGAGTGAGGGACAGAGAGTCGGAGACAGGGATTGGAGGACAGAGAGTGGGGGATAGAGAGCGGGGGAGATAGAGGGGGGTCAGAGAGAGGCTGTCAGAGAGAGATGGGGGCAGAGAGAGGAGGACAGAGAGAGCGGGACAGAGAGAGAATGACAGAGAAAAGGGGACAGAGAGAGGGGGACAGAGAGAGGGGGAGATAAAGGGGGTCAGAGAGAGGGGGAGAGTGGGAGGGGGACAGAAAGAGGGGGGCAGTGAGGGGGTCAGAGGGAGAAGGGGCAGAGATAGGGGACAGAGAGCAGAGGCATGGAGAGAGTCGGGGACGGGGGTGCAGCGGGACGGAGAGAGGGGTACAGAGTGGGGGAGAGAGGGGGCGAGAGAGAGGGCTACAGAGATGGGGGCAAAGAGAGGGGGCAGAAAGGGGGGAGACAGAGAGAGAGGGAGTCAGAGAGAGGGAGACAGAGAGAGGCGGGACAGAGAGTGGGGGAGATAGAGGGCGTCAGAGAGGGGAGGAACAGAGAGAGGGGAGACAGAGAGTGAGAAACAGAAAGAGGGGGACAGAGAGAGGGGGATTTATAGAGGGTCAGAGGAAGGGTGAACAGAGAGTGGGGGGCAGAGAGAGGGGTACAGAGTTGGGATGAAAGAGGGAGACAGAGAGAGAGGGGGACAGAGAGGGGCACAGAGAGAGGCGGGACAGAGAGTGGGGGAGATAGAGGGGTTCAGAGAGGGGAGGAACAGAGAGAGAGGGGGACAGAGAGTGGGGAACAGAGAGAGGGGGACAGAGAGAGGGGGATTTAGAGGTGGTCAGTGGGAGGGTGGACAGAGAGTGGGGGACATAGAGAGGGGTACAGAGTGGGAGAGAGAGTGGGATCGAGAGAGTGTGTGTGATAGGGAGAGCGGGAGAGAGAGAGATGGGGACAGAGGGGGTGTTCAGAGAGTGAGGGGGACAAAGAGAGAGGGGGACAGAGAGAGGGGGACAGAGAGAGAGGAGGACAGAGAGAAGGGGCAGAGAGAGGGGGACAGAGACAGGGGGACAGAGAGAGAGGAGGACAGAGAGAAGGGGGCAGAGAGAGGAGGACAGAGAGAGAGAGGGGCAGAGAGAGGTGGGGCAGACAGAGGGGGATAGAGAGAGGGGGCAGAGAGGGAGGGGGCAGAGAGAGGGCGACAGAGAGAGGGTCACAGAGAGTGGGGGGAGATAGATGGGGTCAGAGAGAGGGAGTAAGAGAGAGGGGGTCAGAGAGAGGGGGACAGATATAGAGGGGGACAGAAAGAGGGGCACAGAGAGCGGGGGAGAGAGAGATGGGATTTAGAGGGGTTCAGAGGGAGGGTGAACAGAGAGTGGGGTACAGAGAGAGGGGTACAGAGTTGGGTAGAGAGAGGGGGACAGAGAGAGATTGTTATGAAGATACTGAAGAAGCATTATCTGAGGTACTGAGGAAGCAATATCTGAGGTACTGAGGGAGCATTATCTGACATACTGAGGGAGCGTTATCTGAGGTACTGAGGAAGCACTTTCTGTGGTACTGAAGAAGCAAATTTCTGAGGTATTGAGGGAGCACTATTTGAGGTATTGGGGATCATAATCTGAGGTATTGAGGGAGCACTTTCTGAGGTATTGAGGAAGCAGTTTCTGAGGTATTAAGGGTGCACTTTCTGAGGTAATGACGGTGCACTACCTCAGGCAGTGCTTCCTCTGTACTCAGACAATGCTCCCTCAATACCTCAGATAGTGTACCCTCAATACCTCAGAAAGTGCTTCCTCAGTACTACAGAAAGTGCTCCCTCAGTACCCGAGATAATGCTCCCTCAGTACCTCTGTACCTCTGTACCTCTGTACCTGTCCCATCTGCCAGGGCGATTCTGTAACTGCTCCAGGAGCTGTATCACTTCCCATCTGTCACGCCTACTCTGTAACCGCTCCAGCAAATACATAATTTCCCATTTGTCATGCTGACTCTGTAACTACTACAGCACGTGAATCACTCTCCATCCCTCAGCCCATCTAATAGAGACAGTACGGAGTGACATGGGGACAGTGAGACGGGGGGACAGAGAGAGCATGGGGACAGAGAGGGGGACAGAGAGAGAGAGGGGACAGAGAGAGAGGGATGGAGAGAGGGGAGGACAGAGAGAGTGAGGGGACAGAGAAAGGGGGTACATAGAAATGGCTGGGACCGAGAAGGCGGGAAGGGGAGTGATAGAGACGGGGTTCAGAGAGAGGGAGGACAGAGATGGTGATAGAGAGGGGAGGGACGGAGATGGGGGACAGAGATGGGGGCAGAGAGAGGGGGAAACAGAAAGAGTGGGGACAGAGAGAAGGGTGACAGCGAGTGAAGGGGACAGAGAGACGTGGGACAGAGGGGGGGACAGATAGAGGGGGGGCAGAGAGAGGTGGTGACAGAGAGGGGGCACAGAGAGAGAAGGGGGACAGAGAGAGAGGGACAGAGGAAGGGGGGGACACAGAGACGGTGGTCAGAGTCAGGGGGACAGAGTGAGAGGGACCAAGAGAGGGACAGAGAGAGGGCTGGGACTGAGAGAGAGAGGGAACCGAGAGAGGGGGACAGAGAGCGGGAGAGACAGAGAGGTGGGGGGACAGAGAGAGTGAGGGTCACAGAGAGAGGGCGGCAGAGGGGGAAAAGAGAGGTGTACAGAGAGAGGGGAACGGGGGGGTACAGAGAGAGGGGGGACAGATAGGGAGGGGGGACAGAGAGAGGGGGGAACAAAGAGAGAAGGGGACAGAGAGAGTGGGGACAGAGAGAGGGAAACAAAGAGAGGTGGACAGAGAGAAGGGGAAGGAGAGCGGGGGGACGGGGGGGCAGAGAAAGAAGGACAGAGAGAGGAGGGAACGGAGGGATAGGGGGTCAGAGGGAGGGGGTAAGAGGGGCAAGAGAGAGGGGTGACAGAGAAAGAGGAGGGACAGAGAGAGAAGGACAGAGAGAGGGGGTGCCAGAGAGAGGGGAGAATGAGAGTGAGGGGGGAAGGAGAGAGAGAGGGGGGGCAGAGAGAGGGAGGGGCAAAGAAAGAGGGGACAGAGAGCGGGGACAGATAGAAGGGGGACAGAGGGAAGGGGGAACAGAGAGGGGGCGGTCAGAGAGAGATGGGGGATCAGAGAGAGCGGGGGAGAGAGAGAAAGGGGGACAAGAGAATGGGGGAGAAAGAGGGTGGAGTGACAGGGGAGAGAGAGGGATAGAGAGAGGGGGAAGAGAGGGGGACAGAGAGAGGGGTGCAGAGAATGGGGGGACAGAGAGAGGGGGACAGAGAGAGGGGAACAGAGAGAGAGAGGTGGACAGAAAGATGGGGACAGAGGGAGAGGGAGGGACAGAGTGAGAGGGTGACAGAGAGAGTGGGGATAGAGAGGAGGGTGACAGAGCGGTGAGGACAGAGAGGGGGGGACACACAGAGAGTGGAGACAGAGAGAAGTGGGCTATTGAGAGAGGGGGGACAGACAGATGGGGCCGAAGAGAGAGGGGGACAAAAAGAGGGGGGCAGAGAGAGCGGGGAAAGAAAGAGGAGGAAAAAGAGAGGAGGACAGAGGGGACGGACAAGGAGAGGTTGGGACAGAGAGAGCTTGGGACAGAGAGAGGGGGGACAGAGAGGGAGGGGATAGAGAGAGAGGGGGACAAGATAGTGGGAGGACCGAGGTATGGGAGAGATGGGGAGAGAGAGGGGGTTATAGAGAGACGGAAGAGAGAGAGGGTGGACAGACAGAGGTGGACAGTGAGTGGGGGGACAGAGAGAGGACAGAGAGAGAGTGACAGAGAGAGGGGGACAGAGAGAGAGGGGTGGACAGAGAGATTAGGACAGAGGGAGAGGAGGATACAGAGTGAGAGGGTTGGACAGAGAGACTGGGGACAGAGAGGAGGGTGAGAGAGAGAGGGGGGACAGAGAGGGGGGACAGAGAAGGGAGGGATGGAGAGGGGCATAAAGAGAGATGGGGAACGGAGAGGGGAGACAGAGAGGGAGGGGGACAGAGAGAGAGGGGACGGAGGGGGGAGCAGAGAGAGGGGGACAGAGAAGTTGGACAGAGAGGGGGGTATAGAGAGAGGGGGACAGAGAGAGAGGGACAGAGAGAGGATGGACAGAGAGAGAGGTGACAGAGAGAGGGGAGAGAGAGAGGCGGGGCAGAGAGAGCGGGGGGACAGAGAGGGAGAGAGGACAGAGTGAGAGGGGGAGAGGGGGGGGGCAGAGAGAGTGTGAGACAGAGAGAGAGGGGGACAAGAGAGTTGGGGGAGAGAGAGGGTGGAGTGATAGGGGATAGAGAGGGGGTTCGAGATAGGGGAAGAGTGAGAGGGGGACAGAGAGAGCGCTGCAGAGAGTGGGGGCGACAGAGAGAGGTGGACAGAGGGGGTGTACTTAGAGAGAGGGGTGGACAGAGAAATGGGGACAGAGGGAGAGGGAGGCACAGACTGAGAGGGTGACAGAGAGAGTGGGGACAGAGAGGAGGGTGACAGAGCGGGGGGGACAGAGAGGGGGGACAGAGAAAGGGGGGGACAAGATAGTTGGGGAGCGAGGTAGGGGAGAGATGCGGAGAGGGGGGTAAAGAGAGGGGAAAGAGAGAGGGTGGACAGAGAGAGGGGCTGGAGAGGGGGACAGAGAGAGAGGGATGGAGAGAGAGAAAGGGGACAGAGAGGAGGTTGACAGAGAGAGGGAGGACAGACAGCAGGGTGATAGGGAGAGGGGGGACAGAGAGGGGGGACAGAGAGGGGAGGGACTGAGAGGGGGACAGAGAGAGGTCGAACAGAGAGAGAGGAGGGACAGAGAGAGGGGATGCAGTGCGTGGGATTGAGAGGGGGACAGAGAGAGATGGCGAACAGAGAGAGGGGGGGCAGAGAGGGACGGGGACAGAGAGAGAGGGGATGGAGTGGGGAGCAGAGAGAGGGGGACAGAGAAGGTGGACAGAGAGGGGGGTCAAAGCGAGGGGGACAGAGGGGGAGGAACAGAGAGAAGGGATAGAGAGAGTGGGACAGAGAGGGGGGACATAGAGGGGAGGGATGGAGAGAGGAGGGTCAGAGGGAGGGACAGAGAGAGATGAAGACAGAGGAAGAGGGGGCACAGACAGTTGGGCGACAGAGAGTGAGGGGACAGAGAGAGGGGACAGAGAAAGGGGGTCAGAGAGAGGAGTGAAGAGAGGGGGCGACAGAGAGAGGGGGACAGAGAGAGGCGGTCAGAGAGAGGGGGGTCAGAGAGGGGGCGACAGTTACAGGGGGACAAAGAGAGGGGGACAGAGAGAGGGGGATAGAGAGAGGGGGAACAGAGAGAGGGGAACGGAGAGAGAGGGGTGACGGGAGCGGAAAGGGTGTTGACAGAGAGAGGACAGAGAAAGGGGAACCGAGAGAGAGGGAGGACAGAGATAGAGGGACAGAGAGAGGGGCACGGAGAGAAAGGGGGGACAGAGAGAGGGTAACGGAGAGAAAGGGGGGACAGAGAGGGAGGACAGAGAGAGGGTAACAGAGAGGATGGGGACAGAGAGAGAGGGACAGAGAGAGAGGGGACAGAAAGAGGGGAACGGTGAGAGAGAGGGGACAGAGAGGGGGGACAGAGAGAGGGGAACGGAGGGGGGACAGAGAGAGGGGGGATAGACAAAGGGGACAGAGAGAGGGCAACGGAGCGAGAGGGGAGACAGAGAGAGGGAGGACAGAGAGAGGGTGACAGAGGAGGGGGACAGAGAGAGGGGGACAGAGAGAGGGGGACAGACCGAGGGCTACGGAGAAAGAGGGGGCATTGAGAGAAGGGGACAGAGAGATGGAGGGACTGAGAGAGGAGAGAGAGAGGTTGGGTGACAGAGAGAGGGGCGGTTAGAAAGAGAAGGGACAGAGAGAGGGGGAAGAGAGTGGGGGAGAGAGGGAGGGGAGAGATGGGGAAAGGAGGGGGGTAAAAAGAGGGGGAAGAGAGAAGGTGGACATAGAGGGGGACAGTGAGTGGGGGGACAGAGAGGGGTGGACAGAGAGATGGGGACAGAGGGAGAGAAGGGTTCAGAGAGAGGGGGAACAGAGAGGAGCGGGCAGAGAGAGGGTGGACAGAGAGAGGGGAATGGAGAGAGAGGGGCGACAGAGACGGGGGGATAGACAGTGTGGAACGGAGAGAGGGGGGACAGAGAGAGGGGAATAGACAGAAGGGGGACAGAGAGGGGGGACAGAGAGAGGGGAACAGAGAGAGAGGGGTCAAAGAGGAGGGGGACAGAGAGGAGGGGGACAAGAGGAGGGGTGTTAGAGAGGAGGGGGACAGAGAGAGGTGGCCAGAGAGAGGGGTTACAGAGAGACAGGAGGGACAGAGAGCGCGGGGATATTGCGAGGGGGACAGAATTAGGGGACAGTGTGAGTGGGGCACAGAGAGAGAGAGGGGGACACAGAGAGGGGGGCAAGAGAGAGGAGAGAGACGGGGGAGACAGTGGTGGAGAGGGGGGAGACAGACGGTGGGGGGGGTAGCGACGGGGGGAGAGAGAGGAGGGGAGAGAGGGGAGAGAGAGAGGAGGGTAGAGAGAAGAGGGTAGAGAGGAGGGGAGAGGGGGGAGAGGGGGGAGAGAGAGGAGGGGAGAGTGAGAGGGTGAGTGAGGGAGGGACTGAGAGAGAGAAGGGGTGAGAGAGGGAGAGAGAGGGGAGAGAGCTCTGTGACAGAGTTGGGGGAGAGAAATAGTGAAGAGAGAGTTAGGGGAGAGAGTGAGGGGTAGAGACAGTGAGTGAGGGGGAAGGGAGGGGAGGAGGAGAGATGGGATAGAGAGCGAGGCATGGAGAGAGAAGGCGGAGAGAGAAGGGGAAGTGAGAGAGGGGTTAGAGAGCAAGTGGGAGAGCGGGGGAGAAGGAGGGGTGACGGAGCGAGAGGGGTAGAGGGGAGATAGAGGGGGAGAGAGTGAACTGGACAGAGTGAGTGGGAGAGAGAGAGGGGGGAGAGAGAGCAGCAGGGAGAGGGGGCAGGGAGAGGGGAGCAGAGAGAGGGGACAGAGAGCGGTGGCAGAGGGAGGGAACGAGGAAGGTGGGCAAGAGAGGGGGGCAAGAAAGGGGTCGAGAGAGGGGAGGCAGTGAGGGGAGAGAGGGGGGAGGGGGAGATAGGGGTGAGAGAGAGGGGAGAGAGCGCGGGGACAGAGAGAGAGTGGGGAGAAAGTGGGGAGAGGGGGGGTGACAGGGGAGGGGGAGAAGAGAAGAGAGTGGAGATTGGGAGAGGGGAGATGGAGAGGGGAGTTGGAGAGGGGAGAGTGATCGGAACAGAGGGTAGAGAGAGAGTGGAGAGAGACAGATGGAGGTAAAGAGGGGGAAGAGAGAGCAGAGAAGAGAGACGGGGAGAGAGAGGTGAAGAAATGGGGGAGAGAGAAGGGGAGAGGGCTGGAGAGGGGGGGATAGAGAGGGGCAGAGAGAGGGGAGAGAGAGGGGGAGAAAGAGGGGCAAGAATGGAGACGATGGGGGGGCGAGAGTGGGGGCAAGAGTGGGGCAAGAGTGGGGGTTGAGAGGGTGGGCAAGAGTGGGGGTCGAGAGAGGGGCGAGGGTGGGGGAGAGAGGAGGGGCGAGACAGGAGGGCGAGACAGGGAACGAGAGATGGGCGAGAGAGAGGTTGCGAGATGATGGCGAGAGAGAGGACGGAGGGAGGGGAGAAAGGGGGAGGGGGAGAGTGGGGATAGAGACAGTGTTGGGAAAAGAGGGGGGAGAGAGAGAGGGGAGAGAGAGGGGGAGAGAGAGGCGGGAGAGAGAAGGGGAGGGGGAGAGAGAGGGCAAGAGAGAGGGGAAGAGAGTGGGGAGAGAGAGTGGGGGACAGTGTGGGGAGAGAGGGGGCAGTGTGGGAGGAGAGAGAGGGGTTGAGAGAGTGAGATGAGAAAGAGGGGCAAAGGAGGTGGGAAGAGAGAGGGTGAGAGAGGGGAGAGAGTGAGAGGAGAAAGAGGGGGTGAGAGAAAGAGGCGAGAGAGAGAGAGGCGAGAGAGGTGGGAAGAGAGGGGGTAGAGGGGAGAGAGTGGGTAGAGAGAGAGGAGAGATGGGGAAAGAAAGAGGGGGAGAGAGGGAGGGGGAGAGAGTTGGGGTTGAGAGTGGGGGCAGAAGGGGTGGGAGAGGGTGTACAGAGATGGGGAAGAGAGGGGGAGAGAGAGGGGTCGAGAGAGAGGAGGGAGAGTGAGAGGAGAGAGAAGGAGAGAGGGGGGGCAGAGAATGAGGGGGAGAGAGTGAGGGGAGAGAGTGGGGGAGAGAGTGGTGTGGAGACAGTGGGGGGAAATAGTGGGGGAGGGACAGTGGATGGGTAGAGTGGGGGTGGAGAGTGGATGGGGAGAGTGGGGGTGAGAGTGCGTTGGGAGAGAAGGGAGAGAGACTGGGGTAAGTGATTGGGGTAAGAGAGCAGGGTAAGAGACCAGGGAGAGAGAGGGGGGACGGAGAGAGGGGAAGGAGAAAGAGAGGGGAAGGAGAGAGACGAGAGAGAGTGGGGTGAAAAAGAGGGGAGATGGAGAGAGGGGAGAAAGAGTGGGGTGGAAAGAGAGGGGAGAGAGAGAGAGGGTAGAGAAACAGGGGTATAGAGCGAGGGAGAGAGAGACAGAGGGGGGTAGAGAGAGTGGAAGAGAGAGAGAGGGGAGAGAGAGGGGGCGAGAGAGGTCGGAGAGTGGGAGGGGGAGGGGCGTGAGAGGGGGGGAGAGAGATGGTGTGAGAGAGGGGGTGAGAGAGGGGATGAGAGAGGGGGTGAGAGAGGAGGTGAGAGAGGGGAGAGAGAGGGGGTGAGAGAGAGGGGAGAGAGTGGAGACGAGTGGGGGGCGAGAGTGGGGGAGAGAGAGTGGGTGAGAAGGGGGCGAGGGAGGGGGCGAGAGTGGGGGCAATAGTGGGGGCAAGAGAGGGGGCGTGAGTGGGGGCGATAGAGGGTGCGATAGGGGGCGAGAGAGAGGGGGAGAGAGGGGGAGAGAGAGAGTAGGGGAAAGAGGAGGAGAGGGGGGAAGAGAAGCGAGAGAGAGCCTGGAGAGAGAGGGGGAGAAAGTGTGGAGGAGAGAGAGTGGGGGAGAGAGTGGAGGAGAGAGAGGGGGTGAGAGAGAGAGAGAGGCGAGAGAGAGGGGCAAGAGAGGTGGGGAGAGAGAGGAGAGAGAGTGGGAGGAGAGAGAAAGGATGATAAAGAGAGGTGAGAAGGAGAGGCGAGAGAGGGGGAGAGGGGGGGAGAGTGTGAGGGGGGAGAGAGAGGGTGTGAGAGACAGGGTGTGAGAGAGAGGTTGTGAGAGAGGGGGGAGAGAGAGGGGGGAGAGTGGGGGCTGAGAAAAGAGGAATGACAGGGAGATGTGGAGAAAGAAGGGGGCAGAGAAAGGGGGAGAGAAAGAGGGGGAGTAGATTGGGGGAGAGAGTGGAGAAAGAGCGGGAAAGCGAGAGGGGGAGAGTGAGATGGTGAGAGATGGAGGGGGAGAGGGGTGGAGAGAGAGGGGAGAGAGAGAGAGGGGGGAGAGAGAGAGGGAAGAGAGATGGTGTGAGAGTGGGTGAAGAGATTGGGGGAGAGAGTGGGGAAAGAGAGTGGGGAAAGAGAGTGGGGGAGAGAGAGGAGAGAGTGAGAGCATGGGAGGCAGGGGTTGAGAGAGGGAGAGAGAGGGAGAGATTTAGGAGACAGAGTGGGAGAGAGAGTTAGTGAAGAGAGAAAGGGAGAGAGAGATTGGGGGTCGAGAGAGGGGGGTGAGCAGGGTAGAGAGAGAGGGGAGAGGGAGGGAGAGAGAAGGGGAGGCGGAGAGAGGGGGAGAGTGGGGGACAGAGAGGAGAGAGAGGTGGACAGAGGGAGGGGGACAGAGAGTGAAGGGAGAGAGATGGGGAGAGAGGGTGGAGAGAGGGAGGGGTAGAGAGAGTGTGGGGACAGAGTGGGGGAGAGAGTGGGGAGAGAGATTGGGGAGAGAGAGTGCAGAGAGAGAGAGTGAGGGAGAGAGTAGGGGAGGGAGAGGGTTAGGGAGGGAGGGAGGGAGAGAGAGGGGAGAGATTTAGGTGACAGAGTGGGGGGAGAGTTAGTGAAGAAAGGGGGGGAGAGAGAGAGTGAGGGGTAGAGGGAGGGGGTGTGAGAGAGAGGTGCCGAGAGATGGGCTGAGAGAGACCATAGAGAGAAGGGGAGAGTGGAGGGAAGGGGGGGAGAGAGAGGGGGAAGACAGAGAGGCGGTAGAGAGAGACAGAGAGGGGGAAGAGAGACAGGGAGCGGGAGAGAGGGGTAGGAGGAGGGAGTGAGAGAGGGCGGGAGAGAGGGGGCAGAGAGCGGGGGTGAAAGTGGGGGAAGATAGATGGGGAAAGTGTGGGGGTGAGTGGTGGGGGGAGAGGGGGAGAGAGAGTGGGGAGGGAGTAGGTGGGAGAGAGGGAGGGGGAGAGAGGGGGAGAGGGCGGGAGAGGGGGGGCAGAGAGCGGGGGGAGAAAGTGGGGGAAGAGAGATGGGGAGAGTGTGGGGGTGTGTGAGGGGGGTGTGAGAGAGACATAGAGAGGAGAGAGTGGGTGGCAGAGAGAGAGCGGGAGAGAGAAGGGGAGCGAGATGGGGAGAGGGGGGAGAGACGGGGAGAGTGACGGGGAGAGACGGGGAGAGGGGGGGAGAAAGTGGGAGAAGAGAGATGGGGAGAGTGTGGGGGTGAGTGAGGGGAGAGAGGGCGGGAGAGAGGGGGCAGTGAGCGGGGGGAGAAAGTGGGGAAGAGAGATGGGGAGAGTGTGGGGGTGTGTGAGGGGGGTGAGAGAGAGACGGAGAGAGAGGGGAGAGTGTGGATGGGAGAGAGTGAGGGGGAGAGAGAAGGGGAGAGTGACGGGGAGAGACGGGGAGAGAGAGGGGAGGAAGAGGAAGGGGCGAGGGAGGTGGAGAGAGGGGGATAGAAAGGGGGTGAGAGAGGGGGGGACAGAGCGCGTGGAGAGAGAGCGGAGAGAGATTGGGAGACAGATGGAGAAAGAGATGGGGAGAGTGAGAGGGAGAGAGAGGGCAGAGATAAAGGAGGAGAGAGAGTGTAAGAGTGATACAGGGGAGGGGGGGCGAGAGAGCAGGGGTGAGCGAGCGGGGCGAGAGGGCGGGGAATGAGCGAGAGGGGGGCAGAGAGTGGGGGAGAGAGAGGGGGAGAGAGGGGGCTGAGAGAGAGAGTGTGGAGAGAAAGGGTACGATTGAGCGGGAGAGTGAGACGGAGAGAGAGGGAAGAGATAAAGGAGGATAGAGATGGTAAGAGTGAGACAGGGGAGAGAGGGGGCGAGAGAGCGGGGGTGAGAGAGCGGAGGTGAGAGAGCGGGGATTGAGAGAGAGGGGGCAGATAGGGTGAGAGGGGGAGAGAGAGGTGGAGAGAGAGAGGGAAAGAGATGGGAGAGAGGGGGAGAGACAGGGGGAGGGAGACGAAGGGGCGAGGGAGGTGGAGGGGGGACAGAAAGGGAGTGAGAGAGTGGCAAGAGAGCGTGGGGAGAGAGGGGGGAGAGAGATGGGGAGAGTGATGGGGAAAGAGATGGCGAGAGTGAGATGGAGATAAAGGGGAGAGGGGGGCACGAGAGGGAGTGAGAGAGGCGGGCGAAGGGGGATGAGAGGGGGTGAGAGAGAGGGGAGAGAGAGGGGAGAGAGATGTGGGTGAGAGTGGGGGAAGAGAGTGAGGAAAGAGAGTGGGGGAGTGAGAGGCAGAGAGAGAGGGGAGAGGGAGGGGGACAGAGAAGGGAAGAGAGACGGGGAGAGCGACGGAGAGAGGGGGAGAGACGGGGAGAGAGAGTTGGAAGGAGAGGAAGGGGGCGAGGGAGGTGGAGAGGGGGAAAGAAAGAGGGTGAGAGTGTGGGAGAGAGCGGGGAGAGTGAGAGGGGGAGAGAGGTAGGGAATGAGAAATGGAGAGAGAGAGAGGCGAGAGATTTAGGCGACAGAGTTAGTGAAAAGCGATGAGGGGAGAGAGAGTTTGAGGGGTAGAGAGAGAGGGTGAGCGGGGTAGAGAGAGATCTGATAGAGACAGGGGATGAGAGAGCGGGGTAGAGAGAGGGGAGAGGGAGGGGGAGAGATGGGGAGAGGAGAGAGGGGTTAGAGGGGCGAGAGTGGGGGACAAAGAGGGGAGAGTCGGGGGGGAGATAGGGGAGAGAGAGGGGGAGAGCGATGGGGAGGGGGAGAGACGGAGGGGGAGCGAGGGGGAGGGAGATGAATGGAGCGAGGGAGTGGGTTAGGGAAGGGGCAGAAAGGGGGAGATAGTTCGGGGAGAGAGAGGGGAGAGAGATGGGGAGAGAGATGGGGAGAGAGATGGGGAGAGTGAGAGGGAAAGGGAGAGAGAGGGGAGAGTGGGAGTGCAAAAGGAGGCGAGAGAGGCGGGCGAGAGGGGAGCAAGAGGGGGTGAGAGAGGTTCAGAGAGAGAGGGGCGAGGGGGGATAGAGAGTATGCGAGAGAGAGGGGTAGGGAGAGTGGGGAGAGAGAGAAGGGTAGAGAGCGTGGCGAGCGAGGGGGCGAGACGGGGATGAGAAACCGGGCGAGAGAGGGGGAGAGAGAGGGGGATAAAGAGGGGGGAGAGAGAGTGGGGAGAGAGGGGGGATAGGGGGCATAAAGAGAGAGAGTGTGGAGAGAAAGGGGGAAGATAGAGCGAGAGAGAGAGCGGGGAGATAGGGGGGAGAGATAGAGGGAGAGAGAGCGAGAGCGTGGTGGGGGGAGAGAGGGGGGAGGGGGAGAGAGAGAGGGGGAGAATGAGACCGGACGAGTGAGTGGGGGTGAGAGCGTGGGGGCTAGATTGTTGGGTGAGAGAGGGTGGCTCGACAGAGTGGGGCAGAGAGAAGGGGCGAGAGAGAGAGAGGCAGAGAGGGGGGAGAGATGGGGGAGAGAGTGGGGGAGAGACCGGAGGAGAGAATGGGGGAGTGAGTGGAGGGAGAGAGTGTGGGGAGAGAGTGTGGGAGAAGGGGTAGTGAGTGAGGGAGAGAGTGGGGAATAGAGTGGGGCAGAGTGAGAGGGTGAGAGAAAGAGTGAGTGAGAGAGGGAGAGAGAAGGGAGAAGGTTCGGTGGCAGAGTGTGGAGAGAGTTAATGAAGAGAGAGGGGGAGAGAGAGTGAGGGGGTATAGAGAGAGGGGGTAGAGAGAGAGGGTGAAGCGCGGGGAGAGCCAGTGAGAGGAGATGAAAGGGGGAGGGAGAGTGAGGTGACAGAGTGAGGGGAGAGAGGGAAGGGCAGAGAGAGAGGGGCTCGAGAGACGGATGTGAGAGAGGGAGAGAGGGAGGGGAGAGAAGGGAGGGGAGAGAACGAGGGGAACTGAGGGTGAGAGAGAGAGAGGAGAAAGAATGGGAGAGAAAGGGAGTGGGGAGGGAGAGGGGGTGAGAGAGGGGGGAGAGAGAGAGACGGGAGACAGAGGGGAGAGAGAGAGAGAGGGGACAGAGAGGGGGGAGAGAAAGAGGGGGAGAGAGAGAGGGTGGAGAGCGAGAGGGGGAGAGAGTGGGGCGAGAGATTGGTGCGAGAGAGAGGGGGAAGAGAGAGGCGGAGAGGGAGGGGAAAGAGTGAGGGTGAGAGAGAGGGTGAGAGAGGGGTTGAGAGAGAGGGGCGAGAGGGGAGAGAGGGGGAAGAGGTGGCGAGAGAGGGATGAGAGAGGTTGGAGAGAGGGGAAAGTCAGAGAGCGTGGGAGAGAGTGGGGAGAGAGAGGGGGAGATGTAGAGAGGGGGACAAAGAATGGAAGAGAGAAGATGGAGAGGGGAGAGATAGAGGGGAGAGAGACAGAGAGAGAGAAAGGGTTGAGAGACAGGGGTAGAGAAGTGGAGTAGTGAAAAGGATAAAAAGAGAGGGGGAGAGAAGTGGGATGAGAGAGAGGGCGAGAGAGGGGGACAGAGGAAGTGGGAGAGAGAGAAGGGGAGAGAGGGAGGGCGGAGAGAGTGGGGGAGAGGGAGTAAGGGACAGTGAGTGGGTAGAGAGAGAGAGACAGAGTGAGAGAGAAAGGGGGAGAGAGAGAGGAGGAGGGTGAGTGAAGTGAGAGAAAGGTGAGAGAGAGGGGAGGGAGAGAGGGGGAGAGAGAGGCCACGAGGGAGGGGGGCGAGAGCGGGGTGAGAGAGAGGTGGGAGAGAGAGAGAAGCGGGGGGAGAAACAATGGTGGGGGAGAGAGAGATGTAGGCGAGAGAGAGAGGTGGGGGAGAGAGAGAGGTGAGTGAGAGAGAGGTGTGGGTGAGAGAGGTCGGGGAAAGAGAGAGGGGGAAGAGAGAGGAGGAAAGAGATAGGGGGAAGAGAGGGAAGGGCAGAGAGAAGGAGGGCGAAAGAGGGGAGTAGGGCCAACGGAGAGGGGTCAAGCGAGAGGGCGGAGAGAGGAGGAGGAGAGAGAGGGGGAGAGAGGGGAGAGTGGAGGGGGTGAGAGGGATAGAGAGAGAGGGGGAGCGGGGGAGTGAGAGATGGGGAGACAGAGAGGGGGAAAGAGAGCCGGGAGAGAGAGAGAGGAGAGAGAGGAGGCAAGGTAGAGGGAGAGAGAGAGGTGAGTGAAACGGGCAGAGAGAGAGGGAGAAAAAGAGGGGAAGGAAGCGAGAAAGCGAGGGGCAAGAGAGGGTGACGAGCGAGAGGGGAGACAGAGGGGGTGTGACAGAGAGAGGGGAGGGAGAGGGGGAGAAAGAGAGGTGAGAGAGGGGGAGAGAGAGGGTGGGAGATAGAGTGGGGGAGTGAGTGGGGGGAAGAGTGGGGGGATTGAGTGGGGGGAGAGAGGGTATAGAGAGTGTGGGGAGAGGGGGAGTGAGGGGGTAAACAGTGGGGGAGAGAGAGGGAGGGAGTGAGAGGGGGAGGGGAGGGGGAGTGAGGTGACAGAGTGAGGGGGTCAAAAGAGGGGGCGAGCGAGGGGGAGACAGGAAGGGGAGAGAGGGAAGGGGAGAGAGGGAGGGGGAGAGAGGGAGAGGGAGAGACAAGGAGTGGGGAGAGAGTGGGGGAGAGAGAGGGGGGAGAGAGAGGGGGAGAAAGGGAAAGGTGAGAGTGAGGCAAGAGAAGAGGCAAGAGATGGGAAAAGAGAGAGGGAGAGTGAGGGCGAGAGCGAGCGGGGAGCGAGAGACAGAGCGTGGAGAGAGAGGGGGTGGCAGAAAGGGGCGGGGGAAGACGGAGGGGGAAGACAGAGAGCGGGGGAGAGTGGGGAAGAGAGGGGGAGATGGAGATAGAAGAGACGGAGAGAGGTGAGAGGGCAGATGGAGAGGGGCGAGAGTGGATAGAGAGAGGAGAGAGAGACGGGGGTAGAGAGACAGGGGTAGAGAGAGGGGAGTATTGAGAAGGATAAAGAGAGGGGGTGGAGAGAGAAGGGGCGAGAGAGGGGGGCGAGAGAGGGGGACAGGGGGAGTGGAGAGAGTGAGAGAGAGAGAGTGAGGGGGAAAGAGGCATTGGGAGAGAGAGGGGAGAGAGAGGTGGTGAGAGAGAGAGGTGAGGGAGATAGAGAGGTAAGTGAGAGAGAGGTGGGGGAGAGAGAGGTGGGGGAAAGAAAGAGAGGGGGAAGAAAGAGCGAGGGAAGAGAGAGGGGCAGAGAGAGGGGGAAAGATAAGGGGCGAGATAAGGTGGAGAGATTGGGGGAGAGATCGGGAGAGATAGGGGAGAGGTACCGGGAGAGATAAGGGAGAGAGAAGGGGAGTGAAAAGGGGAAAGAGAAGGGGAAAGATGGGGAGAGACAGGGGTTAGAGAGAGATGGATTAGAGAGAGAGAGAACGGGACAGAAAGGGGTCGAGTGGAAGGGTCGAGAGAGGGGGTTGATAGGGGGTAGTCGAGTGAGGGTTTTCGAAGGGAGTGGTTGTGAGAGGTGTGTCGAGAGAGGGGGGACAATGAGGGGGTCGAGAGAAGAGGGCTGAGAGAGGGGTGTCGAGAGAGTGGGTCGATAGAGGGAGAGTGAGGGGAGGGGGAGAGAGAGGGGTCAGAGCGTGGGGGAGAGTGAGTGAGGAGAGAGAGTGGTGGGGAGAAAGGGGGCAGAGAGGGGGTAGAGATGGGGGGAAATGAGAGAGAGTGGAGAGAGAGAGAGAGTGAAGGGTGAGGGATGGGGAGAGCAAGGTGTGAGCAAGAGAGACGGGCGAGAGAGTGGGTGAGCGAGAGACAGACAGGGAGATGTGCAAGTCTGAGTGAGTGAGTGAGGGGACGGAAATGAGAGAGAGTCTGAGAGATCGAGAGAGAGTGCGTGATAAGGGGACAAGAGAGAGAAAGATAGAAAGAGGGGGAGAGCGAGATAGGGAAAGATACAAGGTGAGCTAGAGAGAGAGGGACATGAGTGAGAAGCACGCGAGGGGGGGAGAGAGAGAGTCAGGTGAGAGAGAGGGATGAGGTGGAGAGTGAGTGAGTGGGTGAGAGAGTGTGTGAGGGGAAGAGAGATAGAAAGAGAAGGTGAGAGAGGGGCTGAGAGAGAGAATGAGCGTGAGAGGGTGAGAGATAGATAGTGAGGGAGTGAGAGAGGGGATCGAGAAAAAGAGACAGAGAGTCTGAGAGAGAGAGAGAGAGATGACTCAGGGAGGACCAGTCCAGCAGAGGTGAGAACAGGACCCTTACAAGATGGTGGGAATGAAACCGAGATTGTTGCTGTTCCTTACCCAGCTCTGTGTCCATGTCCTGTCTTCCGGGTCTGAATACAGAAGACCACTAAGCCCCTCTGTGCTATTTACTGTGAGTGATCTTACCGGCTGCAGGATCTACTGAACGCTCCAGACCTCCCTCTCCATCTCTCTCTGGCTGACTAAGCATCTTTGATGCAGTAAAGGACGAGACAGGAGTTAGGGAATTCGGCTGAGGCAGGAACATCCTGATTACCTGCAGGTGACAGATAAATAGACAGAATGGGAAGTTAGACTGATGCAGTGAGGTTTACACATGGAGGATCTGGAAAATCCCTGTCTCCATCCCTGGCCTGTGCTGCTGTGTCTCTCTGGAATGGGGAATTCCATTGGCTCAGGATCTGGAGTAGCTGCAAGAGTGAGAGACACTGACAGAGGCAGCAATTAGACCCAGAGAGTGAGGGATACCACATGGTGAGAGACTGAGTGATATCACCAGAGTGCTGGAAGGTATCAGGATCACACAATGGTCATGATGAAAGGGTTGTGATTCATGTTGTGCTGGGATGCGTACTCACTGACGGTTGAAATACGAGTGGGACAGGTGATGGCCTCGTGCTATTCTCACCCGACTGTTCATCCAGATGTTAATGCCGGTGTCCAGTATAACCCATCTAACTGCTGAATATTCTTTCAGGAAGAAAATCTGTTATAGGCAGCGGGTCTGGCCTACACATGATCCAGACCCAGAGCGATGGGGCTGACTCTAAACTGATCTCTGTAATGATCCAGCAAGGCGCTCAGCTCAAGGCCAGCTCGGGGTGGGCATGCGATGCTGGCCAGCCAGAGACAGCAACATCCCATGAGTGAATTAAACATAACACTGCTGGGAGTTGTCTCTTCGGTTCCTTTTATATCTTTCCCCTCTCATCCTGAACCTAGGCCCTTCAGTTCTGCACTACCCCATCCCTGGGAGCAGTGTCCTGGCCAATCATGTCGGTAGGCTTATGGGCAGGACTTTAAGCTGACAGATAGGATGCAGAGGATTCAGGTGAAAGGAGCTTTCCAAATCCAAAAAGAAATGGCAATGTAGCTGAAGACAAGCAGAAAGGAACAGGAAGAGACAGAGTTTAACTGAAACTGTACATCAGTGAATTGGACTGTGACAAGAAATTGTGGAAAGAGTCAATTGTAATGTTCTTTTTTTCGACTGGATAAAGTCTCTGCAATAAGGTGGATGGACTGTGGTACAGAGATAAATGAGATTTAGTGGTGACAGGGTGAACAAAAGGTGGAACATGAATGTTCTATTGTACACCTCCTTGAGGGGTGTCAGGGAGTGCAGGATGGGTAACCCTGACAGTAATGGGTAACAAAGGCATTACAGAGAAAGCATTTGACCTCAGATGATGAAGCTGAATCAGTCTGAATGCAGATTCTGGGTAACACGTGCCAAAAACACAAGCAGGAGAACAGTTTAGAGGCTGCCTAACAGCATTTCATTGCTCAGACCTGTTACACATTCCAATGAATTCCTATGTACTGCAAAGGCACTGTGATAATTCTGGGAGACTTCAGTCTTTGTATAATCTGGGACAGTCACATCGGCAAAAGTGATGTTCTCCAAACTCCTCTTTGAATGTTTGTGTCAGTGTTTCTTTGAATAACACATTGTGCAAACGGCCAGGGAGGTGGCTATCTCAGATCGACCGTTGGGTGATGACGCTGAGGGAAGGAGTAATGTCACACTGAGATATCCTCTGGGAAATTGTAGTGTAGTGGAATTCAGCGAGATGATGGATTTTTAATGTGACCATAAAGCACACCCTACAATCACAACCAAAGCTATTGACATGTGTTTGAGAGGAGAACTGACCAAGGTAAACACGGGAAACAGTGAAGTGTATGGCTGGTAATGGACAGTGCGAAACGTTTACAGTCATAGAGATATACAGCACAGAAACAGGGCCTTCGGTTCAACTCATCCATGCCACCCACATATCCTAACATAATCTCATCACATTTGCCAGCACTTGGCCCAAATTCATCTCAACCCTTCCTGTTCGTATACCCATCCAGATGCCTTCTAAATATAGTAATTGTACCAGTCTCCACCACTTCATCTGGCAGGTCATTCAATAAACGCAACACCTCCACATCAAAACGTTGTCCCTTAGGTTCCTTTTATATCTTTCCCCTCTCATCCTGAACCTAGGACCTTCAGTTCTGGACTACCCCACCCCAGGGAAAAGACCTTGTCTGTTAATCCTAACCATGCCTCTCATGGTTTTATAAAATTCCATATGGGTTACCCCTCAGCTGCAGACATTCCAGGGAAAGCAGGCTCAGCCCATTTAACCTCTCCTTGTAGCTCAAATCCTCCAACCCTGGTAGCATCTTTGCAAATCTTTTCTAAGCCCTTTCAATTTACACAATATTCTTCCGAGAGGGAGGAGATAAGACTTTCACACAATATTCCAAAACTGGCTTATCCAATATCCTGTATAGCTACAACATGACCTCCCAACTCCTCTACTCAATGCACTGATCAGTAAACACAAGCATACCAAACACCTTCTTCACTATCCTATCGACCCACAATTCTCCTTTCAAGGAACAATGAACCTGCACTCCAAGGTCTCTTTGTTCAGAAACACTCCCTGGGACATTAACATTTCGTGTATCAGTCCTGCGAAGAGTTGCTTTCCCAAAATGCAGCGCTTCTTATTTATCTGAATTAAGCTCCATCTCCCACTCCTCAGCCCATTGGCCCATCAGTTCACCAAACCATTGTAATATGAAGTAACATTCTTCACTGTCCACTACAACTACAATTTTGGTGTCATCTGCAAACTTACTAACTACACCTGCTGTTTTCACATCCAAATCATTTATATAATTAATGGAAAGTAGTGGACCCAGCACCTATCCTTGTGGCACTCCACTGGTCTCAGGTCTCCAGTCTGAAAAAGCAACCCTCCACAACCACCCTCTGTCTTCTACCTTTAAGCCAGTTTTGTATCCAAATGGCTGGTTTTCCCTGTATTCCGTGAGATCTTTCCTTACTCTCCAATCTCCCATGTGGAAACATTTCGAACACCTTACTGAAGTCCATATCACTCACATCCACCGCGCTGCCCTCATCAATCTTTTTGTTACTTCTTCAAAAAATTCAATATCTTGAGACATGATTTCCCACGCACAAAGCAATGCTGACTATCCCCAGTTAGATATTGCCTTTCTAAATACATGTAATTCCTGTCCCTCATGTATCCGTCCTTCAACGTGCCCATGACTGACGTCAGGCGAACCAGTCTGTAGTTCCCTGTTTTGTCCTTACCAGCCTTCTGAAGAGGTGGCACCACGTTTGCCAACCTCCATTCTTCTGGTACCTCACCTGTGAATATTGGTGACAAAAATATCTCAGTAAGAGGCCCAGCAATCACTTCTCTATCTGCCCATAGAGTTCTCGGATACAGCTGATCAGAAATAGGGATTTATCCACCTTTAACCGTTTCAGGACATCCAGCACCTCCTCCTTTGTAATATCGACGTTTTAGAAGATGACGTCATCTATTTCCCAATGCTATTTCCCAAACCATCATCCTATTCTATATCTTCCATGTCCTTCTCTACAGGAAATAAATGTTCAGTATCTCCCCCATCTCCTGCAGCTCCATGTGCAGGCAGTCTTGATCATTGAGGGGCCCTATTCTCTCCCTAGAGACAATTTTGCCCTTTATGCATTTGTAAAAACACTTTGGGTTCTACTTAACCCTATTTGCCAAAGCAATCTCATGTCCCGTATTTGCCCTCCTGATTTCCCTCTATCCCTACACAACATTGCAATCACCCCTCACTGACTAATCCCTATACAACACTGCACTCACCTCCTCCCTGACTGATCCCTACCCAACATTGCACTCACCCCCTCCCTGACAGATCCCAAACCAACACTGCACTCACTTCCTCCCTGACTGATCCCTGCCCAACACTGCCATCTCCCCCTCCCTGACGGATCAGTAACTAACACTGCAATCTCCCCTCCCTGACTGATGCCTACCCAAGACTGTAATCACCCCCTCACTGACTGATCCCTACTCAACACTGCAATCTCCCCTCCCTTACTGATGTCAACCCAACCCTGCAACTCCCCCTCACTGACTGATACCTACACTACACTGCAATCTCCCCTCCCTGACTGATGCCTACCCAATATTGTAAGCTCCACCTTCCTGACTGATCCTTACCCAACATTGCAATCACCCCCTCCCTGACTGATCCCTACCCAACACTGCAATCTACCCCCCGACTGATCCCAACCCAACCCTGCAATCTCCCCTACACTGACTGATCCCTACCGAACACTGCAATCTCACCCTTCCTGACTGATCCCTACCCAACACTGCAATCTCCCCCTCCCTGACTGATCCCAACCCAACACTGCAATCTCACCTCCCTGACTGATCACTACTCAAAACTGCAATCGCCACTCCCTGACTGATGCCGACACACACTGCAATCTCCCCCTCCCTGACTGATCCCTAACCAAGACTTAACCCCACCTCCTTGACTGATCCCTACCCAACACTTCAATCTCCCCCCGACTGATCCCAACCCAACCCTGCAATCTCCCCCTCCCTGACTGATCCCTACCCAACACTGCAATCTCCCCCCCGACTGATCCCAACCCAACCCTGCAATCTCCCCCACACTGACTGATCCCTACCGAACACTGCAATCTCCCCTCGCTGACGGATCCCTACCCAACACTGCAATCTCTCCCCGCGACTGATCCCAACCCAACCCTGCAATCTCCCCCTTCCTGACTGATCCCTACACAACACTGCATTCACCCACTCCCTGACTGATCCCTACACAACACTGCGCTCACCCCCTCCCTGAATACTCCCTACCCAACACTGTAATCTCCCCCTCCCTGACTGATCCCAACCCAACAGTGCAATCTCCCCCTCCCTGACGGATCAGTTACTAACACTGCAATCTCCCCTCCCTGAATGAACCCGACCCAACACTGTAATCACCCACTTCGTGACTGATCCCTACCCATCACTGCAATCTCCCCTCCCTGACTGATGCCTACCCAATACTGCAATCTCCTCGTCCCTGCCTGATCCCTACCCAACACTGCAATCTCACCCTCCCTGACTGATGCCTACCCAACACTGTAATCTCCCCCTCGCTGACTGATCTCAAACCAACACTGCAATCAACCTGACTGATGCCTACCAAAGACTACAATCATCCCCTCCCTGACTGATCTCTATCCAACACTGCACTCACACTCTCCCTGACTGATGCCGACACAACACTGCAATCTCCTCCTCCCTGACTGATCCTGTCACAACATTGTAACCTCCCCCTTCCTGACTGATCCTTATCCAGCATTGCAATCACCCCTCCATGAATGATCACTACTCAACACTGCAATCGCCACTCCCTGACTGATCCCTACCCAACACTTCAATCTCCCCCCGACTGATCCCAACCCAACACTGCAATCTCCCCCTCCCTGACTGATCCCTACACAACACTGCAATCTACCCCTCCCTGACTGATCCTGACACAACAGTGTAACCTACCCCTTCCTGACTGATCCTTATCCAGCATTGCAATCTCCCCCTCCCTGACTGATCACTACCCAATACTGCAATCATCACCATCCTGACTGATTCCTGCCCCAAACTGCAATCACCACCGCCAGACTAATCCCCAGGCAACACTGCAATCTCACCCTCCCTGACTGATCCCTACCGAACACTGCAATCACCCCTCCCTGCCTGATGCCTACACAACACTGTAATCTCCCCCTCGCTGACTGAACTCAAACCAACATTGCAATCAACTCCTCCCTGACTGATGCCTACCAAAGACTGCAATCACCTCCTCCCTGACTGATCCCTATCCAACACTGCACTCACACTCTCCCTGACTGATGCCGACACAACACTGCAATCTGCCCCTCCCTGACTGATCCCTAACTAGACTTAAAAGACCCCCTCCCTGACTGATCCCTACCCAACACTGCAATCTCCCCTCCCTGACTGATCCCTACCCAACACTGAAATCTCACCCCCTCATTAACTGATCCCGACCCAACACTCCAATCTCCCCCTCCCTATCTGATGCCTACCCAACCCTGCAATCTCTCCCTCCCTTACTGATCCCTACACAACACTGCACTCACCCCGTCCCTGACTGATCCCTACCCAACACTGTAATCTCCCCCTCCCTGATTGATCCCTACCCAACACTGCAACCTACCCCTCCCTGACTGATCTCTATCCTACAATGTAATCTCCCCCTCCCTGACTGATCCCTCCCCAACACTGTAATCTACCCCTCCCTGACTGACCCCTAGTCAACACTCCAATCTCCCCCTCCCTGACTGATCCCCAACCAACAAAGTCATCTCCCCCTCCTGACCCAACTCTCCCAGATCAGGACAAAGAGATGCAGGTATTAATAATTAATCCTGTCCTTTGTGTATTTGAGCTGAAAATGTGTTGCTGGAAAAGCGCAGCAGGTCAGGCAGCATCCAAGGAACAGGAGAATTGACGTTTCGGGCATCAGCCCTTCTTCAGAAAATTCCTGAAGAAGGGCTGATCCCCGAAATGTCGATTCTCCTGTTCCGTGGATGCTGCCTGACCTGCTGCGCTTTTCCAGCAACACATTTTCAGCTCTGATCTCCAGCATCTGCAGTCCTCACTTTCTCCTTTGTGTATTTGACTGTGGCAACATTGAGATAACACTATGTGCTCTCAATCTCCAGAGTGTTCGATGGGGCACTTCGAGGAAGCTTTCCTCCAGATCTAAGTCCATTCTCAAACTAATCTGGGATATTTACATGAGAACCGTTTCAGTGAAGATTCACTTTGAATCATTTCTGTGCCTTACTGTAGTTAGCTGGGAACACTGATAACCTGGGCAGCACTGTTCCTGGGAAGTTTGATGGGAGTCAGATTAAATAGAGATTTCTGGGTCCCATTACTTCATATGGAAGAGATAAAGTCCCACAAGTGCACATTGAGATGCTGATGGTGTTGTCCAGTTATTTCTAAAAACAAGGTAAACAACCCAACCAGAATGTTCGCAGTGAGGTGACAGTGGGGGAGCACTTGGAACCAGTGACCACAGTTCTATTAATATTGTAATCATTGTGGAGTGAGTCAAAATGTTCCCCAGGTGCTAGTTCGACATTGGGGCAAAGCACATTTTGACGGAATTAGCCAGAAGCTTGCAGGGGTTGGGTTGAGAAGTTTGTTTGCAGGCAACTGGACCTCTGGTAGGTGGAAGTTCTTTAAATGTGGGACAGCTACAGTTCAAGATCTGTCCGTTCCTGTGAGTGTGAAGAGCAAGGTTAGCAGGAATAAGGAACCCTGGATGACAAGAGACATTGAGGCTTTAACCAGAAAAAAAGCAGGCATGGCTCAGGTACAGGCAGCTGGGGTCAAGGGAATCCCTGGTGATACATAGGGGACAGAAGAGTTTACTGAAGAAGGGAATCAGGAGGGCAGATGACCTTGGCTGAGAAGATTTGGGTGAATCCAAAGAGATTCTTGAAGGACAATGAAGGAAAAAGAATATCTATAGAGAGACTAGGACCCCTCAAGAACCAAAGTGGACATGTTTGTGCAGAATCGCAGGAGTTATTTCTCCTCTGTTTTGACCGTGGAGAAGGACATGAAGGCTTGGGAATTTGGGGAAGTTAGTGATGATCTCTTGGGGACAGTCCATATCACAGGAGAGGAAGTGTTGAATGCATTCGAATGTATGAACATGGAAAAATCTCCTGATCCTGACCAAACATATTCAACAACACTGCAAGAGGCGAGAGAAGAAATTGTGGGGTCCCTGGCTGATCTTTTTGCATCATCGTTAGCCACGGGTGAGGTCCCAAAGATTGGAGGTCAGCAAATGTTGTGCCCTTATTCGAGAAGGGCTGCAAAGAAAAAACTGGAACATGAAATCAGACAGCCGAACGTGTGTGGTCAGTAAGTTACTTGAGAAGATTCTGAGAGATTAGATGTACATGCATTTGGAAATACAGATTTTGATTGGGAGTAGTCAGCATAGCCTTGTGCGTGGGAGACCATGCCTCACAAATTTGTTAGCGTTCTTTGATGAAGTGATCAGGAAGTTTGACGAACAGACTCTACAGATGTGTAGACATGTAGACTCTACAGATTTCAGTAAGGTGTTTGATAAGGTTCCGCATGGTACCTTGCTCTGGAAGGTTAGATCGCATGAAATCCAGGGGGCGTTGGCAAACTGGGTACACAACTGGCTTGATAGCAGGAAGCAGAGGGTAACAGTCAGACTGGAGGCCTGTGACTAGTGGGGTGCTTCAGTGGTCATAGAATCATAGAATCCCTCCTCTGTGGAAACAGGCCCTTCAGCCCAACAAGTCTTATGGCCCTCTGAAGATTATTCCACACAAACCTATTCCCCTACCCTGTTAATCTACGTTTTCCCCTGACTAATGCAACTTACTTACACATCCATGAACACTATAGGCAACTGAGCATTGCCAGTTTACCTGACCTGCACATCTTTGGTTTGTAGGAGGAAACCGGACCACCCAGAGGAAAGCCACGCAGCCACGGGGAGAATGTACAAACTCAGTTGGTGTTGCATGATGTCTCAGTTATTGTCACTACTGCCGCAAAGTGCCAAGGACCCGGGTTGGACCCCAGCCTCGGGTGACTGTGTGGAGTTTACACATTCTCCCTGTGTCTGCGTGGGTTTCCTTTGGGTGCTCCGACTTCATCCTACAATCCAAAAATGCGCAGGTCAGATGAATTGGCCAGGCTAAATTGTCCATAGTGCTAGGTGCATTCGTCCAGGGTAAATATTGGGTAAGGACAATGGCTTTAGGTGGGTTATACTTCAGCAGGTCAGTGTGGATTTGTTGGGCCAAATGGCCTGTTTCCATACTGTAGGAAATCTAACCCTAACAGGATCTAAGCCACACAAACCATCCTGTGAGGGTGGAATTGAACCCAGAACCACAGTACTGTGAGGCAGCAGTGCGAACCACTGAACCACTGTGCCACTGATCTGGTCAGTGCTAGGCCCATTGCTTTTTGTTATCTCTATCGATGATTTGGATGAGGATGTTTAAGGCATGATTAGAAAGTTTTCAGATTACACTAAATTAAGTGAGGGAGATTCTCATCAATTGCAACAGGGCCTTGATCAGCTAGGGAACTGGGCTGAGAAATGGCAAATGGAGTTTAATACAGACAAGGGCGAGATCTTGTATTTTGGAAAGACAAATCAAGACAGGGGTTTCATGGTGAATGGTAGGGCTTGAAGGAGTGTAGTGGAGCAGAGAGACCTTGGATTCCAGGAGCACGGTTCTCTGAACTCAGGGAGACAGGGCAGTGAAGAAGGCTTTTGGCACACTGGGCCCTTCACCAGTCATCGAAGTTGGGAAGTTCTGTTGTAGTTGTGCAGGATGTTGGTGAGGCCGCACTTGGAATATTGTGTTCAGTTTTACCCACCTTGCTATAGGAAGGATGTTATTAAACTGGAAAGAGTGCAGAAGAAATTTACAAGGATGTTGCCAGAACTCAACTAGACAGTTATAGAGAGACAAGTTAGGACATTTTCTTTAGTGTGTAAGAGACTGACGGTGGGGGTGGGGGTGAGGAATGTCCTTATAGAGGTGTATAAGATCATGGGAGGCATGGATAAGGTGAATGCCCTCAGTCTTTATCCAAGGTTTGGGAATCGAGGACGAAAGGGCATCAGTTTAAGGTAAAAGAGGAAAGATTATAAGGGAACCTAAGGGTTTTACCCAGACGGTGGTACTCATACCGAATGAACTACCAGTGGAAGTATTCGAGGAGGATACATTTAATAACATTTAAAATACACTTGGACAAATACATGGAGAGGAACGTATTGGAAGGATATGGGCCAAGTGCAGGGAAATGGGGTTAGTGTGGATGGTTCAGTTTGGGCCAAAGAGCCTGTCTCCATGCTGCAGAACTCTATGACTCTATGAACATACCCAGGTTTCCCATAATACAGAAGCGACCAAAGCAACACGAACACGAGCCGGTACAAATGTGAAACAGTCCTGTAGAATTTGGCAGGAAGCCAGCCTGGCCGTGCAGTGAAGGATTCCTGGTACAGGAGCTGTGGTGAGATGCCCAAAGAGAACTGGGGAAGGAAGCTGGAAAGCTCACTCCACTGCCGATAGCCTGGAGGACCCCCGGCTGGGATAAGGCAGCTGGGATCCGGTCACCCCGGGGAAACCTACAGGCTGTGACCGACCTAGGTCTCCTACACAATGAGCAGGACAGAACGTTGCAGGAAAATCTCACCCACATGGGACTACTCCAGTTACAATTGGGAAGAGTCCACTCCAGTGAAAGGAGGGTCTCTGGGGATGGGGAGGCAGCCTCAGGTTACATTGACAATCTGGAAGAACAGTGTAGGGAGCTCCAAGCAGCTGCATGGGTCCTGTACACCTGCAACATGGAGCAACACACATCAGGCCCTAGTAGAAGGTGCCAGGAGCAAATACAATCCCTCGGGAACCAGGACTCCTCCCAGAATGGGATGGTGTGTGCCTTTGGGGTTCTACCTCCCCAGGGAGATAATGACAGGCCCCACACTGACACATCCACACCCTCCCACAGATGGGGTCTCCCACTGCCTGTCTCCCAGGTAACTGCACCTTTTGCCCCGAGCCCTGAGACACATTCGAACTCAGATTCCATGAACCCTGTGGTTAACCAGTGTCAAACAGCTGATGGTCTTACTCCATATACAACCATTCCAGGTACCCAGCTGGTGGGCAGCACCAAAACGATCCCGTCTCGGTCCCAGATACATGTTTGGATGAGATTGACCGACAGTCTGTCATACACAGAGTGGATGCTGAGGAGCAAACTAAATTAATCGACATGTGTCCACGTCCAACAGGCCATCCAGCTATCACTGAGGGCCAACAGCTCGGGAGGGGCATCCGTGATGTGATGAAATAAGCCGTCCTCACTGCTAGAGGGCAGGATTAGGCAGATTCTGTAGAGTTGCTACATAGCTGCAGAACAACAACCAGCGGATTGTCCCTCCCCTCCCCCCGTCAGCTTCCCCCGGAGACTCTGGGGCCTTTTTCTGGGCTTTCAGGGATATGACCTGCACCTCTCTTCGCAATGAGAAACTGGGCCCGAGCCTTTGTCTCCCATGTCTCAGAAAGAAGGAGGGACACCTTGGGATTCGACCCCTCAGATGGCCTCTGTAATGAGATTCTAGATTAGAGTGGTGCTGGAACAGCACAGCAGTTCAGGCAGCATCCGAGGAGCAGTAAAATCGACGTTTCGGGCAAAAGCGCTCCATCAGGAATACAGGCAGAGAGCCTGAAGGTTGGAGAGATAAATGAGAGGACAGTCGGGGTGGGGGGAAAGTAGCATAGAATACAATAGATGAGTGGGCATGGGGATGAAGGTGATAGGACGGGGGGGAGGGTGGAGTGGATAGGTGGAAAAGAAGATAGGCAGGTAGGACAGGTCATGGGACAGTGCCGAGCTGCAAGTTTGGAACTGGGGTAAGGTGGGGGAAGGGGAAGTCGACATTGATGCCCTGGGGCTGAAGTGTTCCGAGGAGGAAGATGAGGCGTTCTTCCTTCAGGCGTCTGGTGGTGAGGGTGAGGCGGTGAAAGAAGCCCAGGACCTTCATGTCCTTGGCAGAGTGGGAGGGGGAGTTTAAACGTTGGGCCACGGGTTGGTGGGGTTGATTGGTTCGGGTGTCCCAGAGATGTCCCCTAAAGTGCTCAGCTAGGAGGCGTCCAGTCTCCCCAATGTAGAGGAGACCGCATTGGGAGCAATGGATACAATAAATGATATTGGTTGGTGTGCAGGTAAAACTTTGATGGATGTGAAAGGCTCCTTTAGGAACTTGGATGGAGGTGAGGGAGGAGGTGTGGTTGCAGGAGGCTTGGGCCTTCTGCTACTTAACTGCTGAATACGAAATAAACTTTAGGGATTTCCACATTGTGTTACAGGAGCTCAAGGATCACAAGCGATTGGTCGTGTTTCCCCGAGAACTGGTGTATGGTCGTGAGATACTGAGCACACAGCCCGGACAAGGGGTCAGAGTTCAGACAGTGTTACCTCAGGAAGCCCATCAGGAAAAATTCTTAGAAACAAAATTAAAAACGGGCTGAGACCAGGAGGGAAGGCTCCTCCCACAGCTTGTCCCATGCACATCAGGCTCTTGTAATGGGCTAGTCAGTAAACTCACAGGGAATTCCTTGTTCACTAACATTTACCATAAAACTGACACTCATCATAATAAATGCATCAGGTGTACACTAAGCAGAATGGCGTCCTTCCTCATTAAAATTATTATGCTCCCAACTGGCCCACAGGATAATGGGATGAAGGGCTGGGAAATATGAGGGAAAACCCAGAACAGTAATTAACAGATGAATGAAAATAATGATGTAGCCACGGTATACAGGGCAGGAGTGTGACCGGTCAGTACGTTGACTTTGCTAATTTGGAGAATAAACTCAGAATCCTGACCCAACAACTCTCTAATAATCCTGGGAATGACTGAATAAAGGAAACCCAGGGGAGAATGCAGGTAAGTGGAGTTGAAATGCCCATCAGCCATGATTGAATGGCGGAGTGGACTCGATGGGCCGAATGGCCTTACTTCCACTCCTATGTCTTATGGTCTTATCTTCAGACCATGGGACAACTAGTGGAACATCAGGTTAACCATCACTTAGAGACCAAACTGGAGGGTCACACCAAAACGATTAACCAAATCATCCAGGACCCAAGCAGAGGTGACGGTGAGCAGTAAAACCACACCCTGTGCAGTATCTACGGTAACGGGATGATGGAACAGCTGAAGAAGGAACTCAGGCGGGCCAGCCAAGGGAAAATCCCATCCTGGATTCGTGACAAAGAGCGTAAATATTTGTTCCAGGAGAACACCTGCACGAACATCTCTCACTGTGAGTGACCAACGGCTGGGTTAATAACAGATGCCAGGACACTCTCGAAAGGGACACCTGGGCTTGGTACGAGGGATTCCAATTAACCCAAATGACCAAAGTTAGGATGAAGTCCAAATTATCAGAGTTGTATAAAACAAGGTATTTGGATGGGCTACCATGATTACCTCCCACTTACTGTGGAGATAGAGGGAACATTGACAGGGACCATACTTACGTAATGTGAAGGACCAGGTCATACCATGACATTCCCATAGCCTGTTATCCAAGAATTCGGCTCCTCTCACATCGGCTGTGGTCCTAACTGCACTCACCTTGATACATCTCGGGATACCGGTGGTTAGGATTGCAGGCTGTAACAGATGGGTACGATCATGGTGAATAATGCCTGGACACACCCCCAGGGGCTGGAAGGTAGATGGAACTACCCGGGTGATCACTTTAGTTTCATTCATTTGCATTGTTTGAGGGTTCCTGGCTGGGCCAGTATTGATTTCCTGCCCATAGTTGGCATTACAACAGATTGGCCATGTTAAATTGCCCATTGTGTCAAGGGATATTCGGGCTAGCTGGAATAGCCAGAGGAAATGCGGGGTTTCAGGGACATCATCGAGGGATTGGGTCTGACTTGGATTCTCTTCAGAGGGTCATTGTGGACTCAGTGGGTGGAACGGCCTGATTCTGTGTTGTCAAGATTTTTTGATATCACTTATCAGCCATAAGACCATCAGTTTGGCCAATGTACACAATGGCTATTGCACAGACAGCTGTTTACTCTGACAACAAGCATAACCAACTAAAAAAAATAGGTTTGTAATTTATTGCATAAGCTTCTTTTCTTTCCATTCAAGTGGATGAGTTGGGGGAGATGTCACAAACTCCTGGCTAAAACACAGATAGACAGCCAAGGTTTATTGGCCAAGGAAATCTTGCAAATCAGAAAACCCGCACACCAGGCACAGCACAAACACAGCATAATGTAAAAGGCAACAGTTATTCTGGACAGACGTTTCCAACAAACAAATGAGGGCCCAGACAGGAAGGCACCGGTTCCTGCTACACAAAGAAACTAACAGGAATAAGCCATCCAAATGATTGGCAATGCTTCAAACTATTAACGGATTCTCCTAATTGGCCACAATGATCGAAAGTTCCTGAAAACCATCCAGAAATGAATAAAAACAGGGTTCATCTGCAGATTGATTGCCCGAATCTCTGGAGGCCTTCTGAGGAGACCAGCATGGCAAGAGACAGAGACCATCTGACTATCCAGAGAGAGAGAGCAAGAGAGAAAAGAGTTTGGCAGACCCAGAGGCAAAACCGCGGAGAGAGAGAGAGAGAGAGAGAGAGAGAGAGAGAGAGAGAGGCTGAAGCAAAACCCAGGAGCATGGGAGAGAGGGAATATGAAAAACCATCGAGAGAGAGTGGAAACCAACTGGAATAAAGAGTATCACCCCTTCAGTCTGTCCATGTTTTAACTCCTGATTGTCTCAGTCTGACTTCACTTCTCTCCCTCTCTCTGTCCTCTCTCCCTCTGCCCTTTTGTCTCTCTCTCTGTCTGTCTTTCTCTCACTCTCTCCCTTTCCCTGTCTCTCTCTGCCCATCTTTCTCCTACACCCCTTCTCCATCGCCACTCTCTCGATCTCTCTCTCCCTTTTTCTCACCATCCCTTTCTGTTATTCACTATTTCAAACCTGAAAGATCTCACCTAATTTTGAACCTCCTCAAAAATACAATGCCCCCCATTTTCACTCTCCTCCCAAATATCCCCTTCCCCAAATATCTTCCCTCCCAAATAATTGCCCCACCAAATATTTTGCTGCCCCCAACATTGCTGTGAGCCCCACTCCCTGGGGCAGAGGGAAATGAGTGGAAAAGTGTGGACCTGGAAAAGCCCAGCAGGTCAAGCCTGAACCATCGACTCTCCTGGCTGACCTGCTGTGCTTCCCCAGCTCCACACTTTGTAACTCTGAGTCTCCAGCATCTGCAGTCCTCACTTTCTCACCCAGGTAAATGAGTCTGGTTTGGCTGACTGGCCTGTGGCTGTTTTCATGCACAGCCAGTTCCCAGTGCCAGAATTACAGGTTTGCATCACATATGGAGTCTTTTCTGCCCATTCTCCCTCCTCCCCCATTAAATGATCCTGGTCCTGTTCAGGAACCTCAGTATTGGCCCCTGAATGGCCTCACTGGCTATCCTTTCTCTGGAGACTTCTTCTCTGTCCTGTCTCAGACTTTGCATCTCATGCTATCCCTCCCTCAATTTCTCCCTCTCTCTCTCTGACAACAGATCCTCCTTTCTCCACCAACCCCAAAACCCCATCAAACACTCCTCCTGTCTCTGGCTGTCCCACTCCCTCCCTGTCCCCCACTCTCCCCCTTCCCATGTAGACCCACAGGTCCTGGGCTGGAGGATATGGTCTCTCTCCTCACTTTCTCCATCCCCACTCTCTTCATGTCTCTTTCTCTCTTTTTGTAACCCTCCCCTTCTCTTTTGCTTGATTTGAGACTCAATGAGGAAAGTAATTTATGTCCCTTACACTCACCCCCTCCCCACAGTCGGGGTAAAACCAGGAAGAGACCAAAGAAAGGTTGATCCCCGGCATTAACTGTACTGCATCCAGCGACAAAGAGACAAACTCTTCTCAATGCACCTTCCCCAGTCACTGGGACAGAGCAGAGAGGTCCAGGGAGAAAGAGGAAGAGAAACTACAAGAGATAAAGAGAGATGAACAGACAGACAGTGAAAGGGAGGGAGAGAACAAGAGAAAGACAGGCAGACAGAGGGAGGGAGAGAAGGCGAGAAGAACTGAAAGTGAGCAGGAGAGAGGCAGAGAGAGAAAGGGGGGAGAGAGAGAGTAAAATCCCAGGAAGAGAAATACAATGTCAGACAGATACAAGGTGAAAAAGGGAAGGCGAAGACATGGAGAGAAGGCCAGATAGACAACAAGAGAGAAAAACCAGGGAGAGATAGAGGACAGAGTGATAGGGAGGAGTTGCAGCAGCAGAGTGATAGTGCTGAGAGAGTTTGGTGGTGGTGGGGGGTCTGCGGCGATGCAGCCAGAATGATGTACAGACAAGAATAGCAAGATCCCACAGAGCTGAGAGAAAGTTGCAGAAAGAGATGAGCAAGATGTTGGTTTTGTAAAAGATTGAATGATTTAGCATTCCTGAAAAACATGGTGCGGTGACAAAGTGGCAGTGTGTTGAAAGAAGGGAATATACAGGGAAATGTCAACAGGGCAGAGATATGAAGGATGTTGTGAGATAGGGATTGAAGGAAATATGTGGGGGGGACAGCTGGGAACACAGAAATATACACGAGAGCTCTCATGGAAGTGGGAAGCAGTGAGATCGGTGGGATCAGACTGTGCAGCTGCCCCCTCTCTAGCATTTTGCGCCTTTGTCTCTCCTTAGTGTAGAGCTCACCCCTTGTGGTAAAATTCCCAGAAACAGTCTGAATTCGTGTGTGTGTGTGTGCATTTGCGTGTCTGTGTCTGTGTGTGCGTGTGCACCTGTATGCGTGTGTGTGTGCGTGTGTTCACTCTCTCTGGTTCCAGCTTCTGTCTGATGATTCCTTATAGCAGAATAATTTGATTCTCTCTGTCTTTGCACTGTCCTGGTTTCAGCTCCCAAATCAAATGCTAAATCATTCACGATCCTATTGAATATTAGAGCAGGCTCGAGGGGCTGAATGGTCTCCTCCTGTTCCTATTTCGGATGGTCTTATGTTCTTAACACTACCTCCCAGCTCTTGGCCCCCACACTGGAGGTTATGACTCCACAAGGCCCTGATCTGTAGAGTGCTGCACTCTTCCGTGAGTCTCGGAGGGAACCAGCCTTATTTGGAATGGAGTTGCAGCCTTTCAGTAAGAAGTGAAATCTCATTGAGATTCCCCTCAGTCTCTCATTGTAAGGTGGAGCAGGCCAGTCTTGGGGAAGCAAACAGCAGCTCCATTTCAGAAGGCCACGTGGGAGGGGCTTGTTTCCTTCATCAGCTTACTCTGCTCTCCTTTCTGGGTTAGGGTGGGGGCCGAATGGCCTTGCTCGTGGCTCCTATTGAGGTGCAGGCTGGCAATGATTGGGTTATACAGAGCGTGGGCCTGAGTGAGGTCGGTTGGCTCAGTTGGCTTACCACACTAGCTGAAGTTACTCTGAAGGACTCTCCTTCCCAACCTGTCCCCTCAGCTGGGCCATGGTGACACTCTGATTAAATCCCCACCAGACACCGGTCTCTAATGAGGAGTTGTCCAATGCTCTGGTAAGACTATGGTGACATTACATTGGTTTGTACCTGGGGGACTGTGTGCAGGACTAGATACTGCATTTCCAGAGGGATGTTAGTGTGTGGGGAGGTTTACTGGATGAATCCCCACCGGAATGAACAGCACTCTCTTTCCTCCAGTTAAGACACTCTTGCAGCTTTTGTGTCTTTGGAGACACAAGGACCAATTCACATGAAACAGCAGCTGGATTTTATATTCATGGGCACCTGATAAGATTGGCTAGTTTACACACACTCGCTCTCACACACACATACGCACACAGACACACGCTCCCTCAAACACACACAGACACACCCTCACACACACATACACATAGGCACAACTCTCTCTCACACACACAGGCACACTCACACACACACATACACACAGACACACGCTCCCTCAAACACACACAGACACAGACTCAGACACACATACACATAGGCACAACTCTCTCACACACACATACACAGACACACTCACACACACAGACACAATCTCTCTCTCACACATACACACAGACACACTCTCTTTTTCAGACGCACACAGGCACACTATCTCTCTCTCACAAACACACATAGAACACACTCACAAACGCAGACACTCTCTCTCTATCAGACACACAGGCACACTATGTCTCTCTCACAAACACACATAGACACACACTCACACACACAGACACACTCTCTCACACACATATACACACACTCTCTCTCACATGCACACACTCTCACTCTCTCACATACACAGACTCTCTCTCTCACACATGCACACACACTTTCTCTCACTCACATACACACAGACACTCTATCTCACACACATGCACACAGGCACACACTCTCTCACACACACATACACACAGACACATGCTCCCTCAAACACACACAGACACACTCTCACACACACATATGTGGAACTTGTTCAAGGAGCAACTATTGAGTGTCCTTGATAAGTACGTACCTACCAGACAGGGAGGAAAGGGTCGTGTGAGGGAACCGTGGTTTAATAGGGAATTGGAATCTCTTGTTAAATGGAAGAGGGCGGCCTTTGTAAAGATGAGGCGTGATGGTTCAATAGGGGCGATTGAGAGTTATAAGGTAGCCCGGAAGGACCTGAAGAGAGAGCTAAGAGCAGCAAGGAGGGGACATGAAAGGTCCTTAGTTGGTAGGATTAGGGAAAACCCTAAGGCTTTCTATAGGTATGTTAGGAATAAAAGAATGACTAGGGTAGGAATAGGTCCAATCAAGGATAGTAATGGGAAGCTGCGTGTGGAGGCTGAAGAGATTGGGGAAGCACTGAATGAATACTTTTCGTCAGTATTCACTCAGGAACAGGACATTGTTGTCGATATGAATACTGAGGCACGAATAAGTAGAATGGATGGCTTTGAGATATGTAGAGAAGAGGTGTTGGAAATTCTGGCAAGGGTGAAAATAGATAAGTCCCCTGGGCCTGATGGCATTTATCCTAGGATTCTCTGGGAAGCAAGGGAGGAGATTGCAGAGCCATTGGCCTTGATTTTTGTGTCCTCTTTGTCTACAGGAGTAGTGCCAGAGGACTGGAAGCTAGCAAACGTGGTTCCCTTGTTCAAGAAGGGGAGTAGGGATAATCCTAGTAACTATAGGCCAGTGAGTCTCACTTCTGTTGTGGGCAAAGTCTTAGAGAGAATTGTAAGGGATAGGATTTATGCACATCTGGATAAGAATGATGTGATAAAGGATAGTCAGCATAGTTTTGTGAAGGGCAGGTCGTGCCTCACAAACCTTATTGAATTCTTTGAGAAGGTGACTAAGGAGGTAGATGAGGGGAAAGCGGTAGATGTGGTATATATGGATTTTAGTAAGGCGTTTGATAAGGTCCCCCATGGTAGGCTACTGCAGAAAATACAGAGATATGGCATTGAGGGTGAGTTGGAGGTTTGGATTAGGAATTGGCTGGCTGGAAGAAGACAGAGGGTAGTAGTTGATGACAAAGGTTCATCTTGGAGTGCCGTCACTAGCGGTGTTCCGCAAGGATCTGTTTTGGGACCATTGCTGTTTGTCATTTTTATAAATGACCTGGAGGAAGGGTTAGAAGGTTGGGTGAGCAAGTTTGCAGATGATACGAAAGTCGGAGGAGTTGTAGACAGTGAGGAAGGATGTGGCAGGTTACAGCGGGATATAGAGAAGCTGCAGAGCTGGGCAGAAAGGTGGCAAATAGAGTTCAATGTAGCTAAGTGAGACGTGATTCACTTTGGTAAGAGTAATAAAAAGATGGGGTACTGGGCTAATGGTCGGATACTTGGTAGTGTGGAAGAGCAGAGGGATCTTGGTGTCCATGTACACAGATCTCTGAAAGTTGCCACCCAGGTAAATAGTGCAGTGAAGAAGGCATAAGGCGTACTGGCTTTTATTGGTAGAGGAATTGAGTTCCGGAGTCCTGAGGTCATGCTGCAGTTGTATAAGACTCTGGTGCGGCCGCATCTGGAATATTGTGTGCAGTTTTGGTCGCCATACTATAGGAAGGATGTGGAGGTACTGGAACGGGTGCAGAGGAAGTTCACCAGGATGTTGCCTGGTATGGTAGGAAGATCCTATGAGGAAAGGCTGAGGCACTTGGGGTTGTTTTCATTGGAGAAAAGAAGGTTTAGGGGTGACTTGATAGAGGTGTACAAGATGATTAGGGGGTTAGATCGGGTTGACAGTGAGAACCTTTTTCCACGTATGGAGTCAGCTATTACAAGGGGGCATAGCTTTAAATTAAGGGGGGGTAGCTATTGGACTGATGTTAGGGGTAGGTTCTTCACTCAGCGAGTCGTAAGTTCATGGAATGCCCTGCCAGTAGCAGTAGTGGACTCTCCCTCTTTATGGGTATTTAAGCGGGCATTGGATAGGTATATGGAGGATAGTGGCTTAGTGTAGGTTAGGTGTGCTTTGATCGGCGCAACATCGAGGGCCGAAGGGCCTGTACTGCGCTGTAATGTTCTATGTTCTATGTTCTATACACACTCTCTCTCTCACACACACACGTGGACACACACTCTCTCATACACACACTCACAGACACACTCTCTCTCACACACACTCTCACTCACACACTCTCACACACCGTTTCTTACACACTCAGACATGCACACTCTTTCTCTTACGCATTCTCTCACACACACACTCTCACACACACAAACACACTCAT
This sequence comes from Chiloscyllium punctatum, assembly GCF_047496795.1. Taxonomy (NCBI): domain Eukaryota; kingdom Metazoa; phylum Chordata; class Chondrichthyes; order Orectolobiformes; family Hemiscylliidae; genus Chiloscyllium; species Chiloscyllium punctatum. The sequence continues at coordinate 99,122,893 of NC_092754.1, read as the reverse complement.
TCTCCCATACACATGCACATAGACACACTCTCTCACACACACATACACACACTCTCTCTCACGCACATACACAGTCCTTCTCACACACAGACACATTGTCACACACAGACACACAGACACAATCTCTCACACCGACCTCTCTCACACACAGACAGACACACTCTCTCACACATACACACAGACACACACACCCTCAAACACACACACAGACACACACTTCCACATAAACACATGCTTTCTCTCTGACTGTCTCACATACAGACACACAGAGATACACATGCATCCACTCTGTCACACACACAAACACGGGCAGTATCTTTCCCTCTCTCTCTCTCTCTCTCTCTCTCTCTCACACACACACACACAGCTGTAAAGGCATGGTTGAGGTATTGCTGGAGAAATGATTTCTCTGAGGACTGAACCTTGATCTCACATGATGGCTGCTCCAGGGAGACAGACAGTAGCTACAGATGACTTGTTGGATCTTCCTGTGCACCACCTCTTACATCGACAGCGTTACTCTGTTTGGGTGCCTGCTTTTCTAAAACGTCTCTAAGCAACAAGTGACAATAGATTGAGGAAAGTTTTCCCCCAAACCTTGTTTCAGACACATCCTGATGTTATTTTTCACTGATTGTTTAAAATGATCTGAATGTTCTGAAATGGGGAGTGGCTTCCATTTCAAATTACAACACCAGAGTGCCTCGGGGAATTGCATCTATTCCTTTCTACCCTCTGCACTCTGTACCGCCAGATAGTTCTCCCTCAGTACCTCAGAAGGTGCTCTCTCAATACCTCAGAAAGTGCTCCCTCAATACCGAAGAAAGCATCACTTTGTTGTGTTTAACACCCAAAACCCCTCAGACAGTAGCTCCACAAAACATTCACATCCTCAACATTTCAGGATGCAGCCCAGGTCCCCAACTCAGACCACGTTCAAAAACCTTCAGACTGGAAGGTCTCAAATCCACCCCTGTCCAAGATTGGAGCCCAGGTCCCCAGAACATTACTTGTCTCTCTGGATTAATTTTAGAATTCCTATAGTGTAGAAGCAAGCCATTCCGTCCATTGGCTCCACACTGAACAGCATTACACCCAGACTCACATCCTCTACTCTATCCCTGTAATGCTGCATTTCCCATGGCATCTTTGTGCTGTGGGAGGAAACTGGATCACCTGGAGGGGACCCGCACAGATACAGAGAGAATGTGTAACCTCCACACAGACAGTCACCGGGAGTTAGAATCAAACCACTGAGGCAACGTGCTGTCCTCTCTCCTTGCATGCCATCTCATCTAACCTTTTACTAAGCAACCTCCCATGTGAAACCTTCACATCTGTCTCCTTGGTCATCCGTTCAAAAGCTTTATCAAGTTGGACACATTATTTCCACAAACAAAGCCATGCTGACCATCTCTAATCAACTCTTGCTTTTCCAAATGCATATAAATTGTCTCTCAGAATGCCCTCCAACAGCTTACCCACCACTGCCATCAGGCTCACAGCTCCATAGTTCAATGGCTGTTCCTTGCAGCCTTACTTCAATAATGGCACATCATTAATCACCCTCCAGTCTTCAGGCACCTCACCCGTTGTCACTGATCAGTCCATCTGACACGGCCATCTACATCCTTCTGTAACCTAAGGCTATCATCCTCAGTATTTATCACCCCAGTAATCTTCATATCATTCATGAACCCACTGATTAACCCTTCACCATTCAAATCTAAATCGTTTCTATCAACCACATCAGCAAGACCCCAACAGTGAAACATGAACGGACAGAGATTTCTAACTGGGCCATTATTGTCTGCTTCCTCCCACTCAGCATTCTGCGCCAAATTCCTTGGATCTTGAGTTTTTATGTTCACTATCAGTTTCCAATATGGATCCTGATAAAAGCCTTACTAACCTCCAAGCAGGCGACCGGAAAGTATTGCCCTTATTTACACATGGGGTCATCTCCTTAAAAAGTGCAATCCCATTGGTCAGACCCGAGCTCCCCTTAATACAACCATTCTGACTGTTCTTCATGAACTCCAGTCTCTTTAAATGCTGATTAATTCTATCTCCCAAAATTGCTTCCAACAGACACTCGACCATGATATTAGCCTGACTGGCTTGTAGCTGCCTGATATATCTCATGCTCCTTCTTGAATAACAGTGCCACATGGTCAGTCCGACGACACCTCTCCTGTGGCCAGAGGGGATTTGAAAATGTTTGCAAGTGCACCTGCTCCTTCCTCCATCACCTCATTCGGTTAGCTGAGATACATTTCCACCGTCTTTGGGGATTTATTGGGTTGTAAGAAGGCCCGTCCACTCAGAACCATCTCTCTCTATATATATGCTCATTCATTTAATTGTATCACAGAGCATCTCCATGATTTCATATCAACCCTGTCCCAATGAGCATTGACAAAATGCATCCATTCACTGTAGCCTCTGGGTCCATGCACAAATTCTCACTGTGTTCCACAACCTACTCTTTCTCTCATTATCAATTCACCCGTAATGTCACTGTAAGGTACTTTCAGATTTTTATTTCACCTCTTAGCACTCCTCTCTCCCCGGCAATTAGCCTGCGATACGATTTGGAGGAGTATGGGATGTCATTCTGGATGTGGAGTAGCATTGGGAAGCCCAGAAATAAGGGACACACGACTGTGCTGAGTGTGGGGCAGTGGGATTCATTTGGGATGAGCACACGGAAGCTGAGGAATAAACCTCAGCCCTGCAGCATGAAAATATCCCTTTGAGCTGGCAGGTCAGTCACACGTAACGAAAACTTGATCCCTGGGAAAAGAGGGTGGTAACCAAATGAAGACGGTCTGTTTGAACGCAGTCTCTGGAATCTGGACGTGGGAATCATTGCTGAGCAGGGTATGAAGGACGCAAAGGCAGAAATGTACTGAACAATTTCAGATATTCCTCGTTGATCACAAGACATGGGAGCAGAAATTAGGTATTTCAGCCCATCTGATAGTGTGGCACTCCCTCAGTGCTGACTCTCTGACAGTGCAGCGCTCCCTCATTACTGACCTTCTCACAGTGCAGCACTGCCCCCAGATTGATCCTCTGACATTGCGGCAATCACCCATTACTGACCCCCTGATAGCGCAGCACTCCATCAGTAGTATCCTCTGACAGTGCAGCACTCCCTCAGTACTTACCCTCTAACAGTGCGGCACTCCTTCAGTAATGACCCTCTGACAGTGCAGCATTCCCTCAGTACTGACCCACCGACAGTACGGCACACCCGCAGTGCTGAATCTCTGACAGTGCAGCCCTCCCTCAAACTGACCCTCTGATAGTCCAGCATTCCCTCAGAACTGACCCTCTGACAGTGCCGACACTCCCTCAGTACTGACCCTCTGACAGTGCAGCAATCCCTCAGTACTGATCCTCTCACAGTGCGGCGCTCCCTCAGGACTGACCCTCTGACAGTGCAGCTCTCCCTCAGTAATGACCCTCTCACAGTGTTTCAATCCCTGAGTACTGACCCTCTCACAGTGCGGCGGTCCCTCAGTACTGACCCTCTGACAGTGCATCTCTCCCTCAGTACCGACCCTCTGACAGCGCGGTGCTCCCTCAGTACTAACCCTCCAACAATGCAGATCTCAATAGTACAGACCCTCTGACAGTGCAGCACTTCCTCAGTACTGACCCTCTGACAGTGCAGCACTCCCTCATTACTGACCCTCTGACAGTGCAGCACTCCCTCAGTACTGACCTTCTGGCATTGCAGCACTCCCTCAGTACTGACCCTCTGACAGTGCAGCACTCCCTCTGTACAGACCCTCTGACTGTGCAGCACTTCCTCAGTACTGACCCTCTGACAGTGCAGCACTACCCTCAGTACTGACCCTCTGACAGTGCAGCACTCCCTCAGTACTGACCCGCTGACAGTGCAGCACTCCCTTGATACTGGCCCTCTGACAGTGCAACTCTCCCTCAGTACTTTTCCTATGACACTGCAGCACTCCCTCAGTACTGACCCTCTGACAATGAAGCATTGCACGTATACTGACCTTCCCACAGTGTGGCACACCTTCATACTGACTTTCAGAAAATGCGGCGCATTCTCTGATCATTCAGTACTTCCTCAGAACTGACCCTGTGACACTGCAACAGCCCCTTGGCCCTGCGCCCCTGACGGCGCTGCAATCCCTCAGTACTGACTCTCTGACAGTGCAGCACTCTCTTTTTACTGACATTTCTACAGTGTGGCATTCCCTCAGTACTGACCCTCCGACAATGTAGCACTCCCTCAATACAGATGCTCTTACAGTGCAGCTCTCCCTCAGTACTGACCCTCTGAAACAACACTCCCTCAGAACTGACACACTGACTGTGTAGCACTCCCTCAGTTATGACCCTTTGAGTGTGTATCACTCTCTCAGTACTGACCCTCTGGCAATGCAGCAATATCTCAGGACTGACTGTTTGACACATAGTGTGGTGGTCCCTCAGTACTGAACCCCTCACATCGCGGTGATCCCTCAGTACTAATCCACTCAGAGTGCGGTGCTCCCTCAGTTCTAACCCTTTCACAGTGCAGCGCTCCCTCAGGAGTAACCCTCTCACAGTGCGACACTCTGACAGCATGGCCATCCATTAGTACTGACCGTCAGAGAGTGTGCACTTCACCATTACTGACCCTCTCACTGCAAAGCAATCCCTCCGTCCTGAACCTCTGACAATGCTGCACTGCCTCCACACTGATCCTGTGACAATGCTGCACTCCCTCCACACTGATCCTCTGACAATGCTACACTCCCTCCACACTGATCCTCTGACAATGCTGCACTCCCTCCACACTGATCCTCTGACAATGCTGCACTCCCTCCACACTGACCCTCTGACAATGCTGCACTCACTCCACACTGATCCTCTGACAATGCTGCACTCCCTCCACACTGACCCTCAGACAATGCTGCACTCACTCCACACTGATCCTCTGACAATGCTGCACTCCCTCCGTACTGATCCTCTGACAATGCTGCACTCCTTCCATACTGATCCTCTGATAGTGATGCACTCCCTCAGTAGTGACTCTCTGACACTGTGGAAGTGGCCCTATACTGACCCTCCGACAGTAGGGCCCAATCTCAGGTCAAAACCTCTGACAGTACAGCACTCCATCATCACTGACCATCTTACAGTACAACACTGCCACATTACTAACCCTCTGACAGTACAGCACTCCCTCATACTGACCCTCTGACAGTGCAGCACTCCCTCAGTACTGACCCTCTGACAGTGCAGCACTCCCTCAGTACTGACCCTCTGATAGTGCAGCACTCCCTCAGGGCTTCATGATAATTTCAGATATGTTAGAGATTGAACCAACAATGATGGCATCATGAACCTGTTAGCTGATGTAACTGACCCCCCCTTTGTAGCAGAGTGATTCAATCCCTCTGACAGTGCAGCACTCCCTCAGTGTTGACCCTCCGACAGTGCAGCACTCCCTCAGTACTGACCCTCTGGCAGAGCTGCCCTCCCTCAGTTCTGACCCTCTGACAGTGCAGCACTCCCTCAGTACTGACCCTCTGACAGTGCAGCACTCCCTCAGGGCTTCATGATAATTTCAGATATGATAGAGATTGAACCAACAATGTTGGCATCATGAACCTGTTAGCTGATGTAACTGACCCCCCTTTGTAGCAGAGTGATTCAATCCCTCTGACAGTGCAGCACTCCCTCAGTGTTGACCTTCTGACAGTGCAGCACTCCCTCAGTGTTGACCCTCCGACAGTGCAGCACTCCCTCAGTACTGACCCTCTGGCAGAGCTGCACTCCCTCAGTACTGACCCTCTGACAGTGCAGCACTCCCTCAGTGTTGACCCTCCGACAGTGCAGCACTCCCTCACTACTGACCCTCTGGCAGAGCTGCACTCCCTCAGTACTGACCCTCTGACAGTGCAGCACTCCCTCAGTGTTGACCTTCTGACAGTGCAGCACTCCCTCAGCACTGACCCTCTTTTTTTTCTATTTCATAGAGTCGTGTGGAAATTTGGAGACATAGGGTTTGCAGATTCTGAGGAAGCATGAGAGAGACACACAAACCAAACCCTGTCTGAAACTCTCTGCAATTGACTATTCAGAGGCACAGAGTCACAGAGGTTCACAGCTTGGAAACAAACCCTCCTGTCCAACTCGTCCATACCAACTAGATATTCTCATCTCATTTCATTCCATTTGCTAGCACTTGGCTGATATCCCTCTAAACCCTTCCTATTCACAAACTCATCCTGATGCCTTTTAAATGTTGCAATTACACCAGCCTCCATCACTTCCTCTGGCAGCTACCTGCATGCCATTGAATAAGTGCTCAAACATTCACACTGTCGATACAAACTCTAATAAACACCAACCTACGAAAGGCTAGCATTGTCATTTTCAACAACCCTTAGCTTCTTCATTACGCTGTTTTGAACAGAGGTAAAGAAACAGAGTTAGTAACCATCAACCGTGACCCTGTTATAAAACTTAATTTCAAATATGGCTTGAATGTGATTCCCACACCCTCTAATACTTACCTGGAAGGTGGGGATGGGGTGTAATCTCCTGCGGCAGTCCTTGGGTGTCCCACAGTGATGTTAGGGAGGGAGCTCCAGGAGTTTGACCTGAACCATGCAAAAAGCTCTCTTACTGGAGTGCCTTTTTAAAGTTGGGAAGTAATTATAGACCAGGAGGATTCGAGAGCTGCTGTCTTGTCAGAGAGAGAGGCCTGGTGGGTCACACACCTCAGGTAAGGTCAGGTATCATCCCTATAATGATAGAAGGTCCTATGTATTTGAGTCACAGAGGAACTGTTGTATATCCCTGATATAGGAAGTAACTTACTCGGGAGAGATTTAATTACCCTTTTAGGACTGGAGACTTGAGTTCAGGAAAAAGAATAAGTTGTACAAATGGCAATGTTGTATGGGCTAGAGAAGGGAATCGTGGAAAAATACATATCCCTCCCCTAGAAATAAGTTTGAAAAGGAAAGGGAACGTTGTCTATATGCTACAGTATCCCATTTCCATAGAAGTTAAACGAGGAGTGCAGCCAGGCACTGCGGGACTAGAGATGGACTGTTGAGCCATGTATGTCTCCTTATAATATCCGAATTCTACCAGTGCGAAAATCCGATGGAACTTATCGTTTGGTGGAGGATTTGAGAATATTGAATCAAATAGAACAGGTCAGGCAACCAGTGGTGCCTAATCCCTGTTATGTTATTAAGTAAGATCCCTCATGACCACAAATGGTTTAGTGTGATAGGTTTAAAGGAAGCCTTTTGGGCTTGTACCTTGGTGGAGGAAAATAGGAATTTGTTTGTATTTGAATGGGAAGAACCCAAGATAGGACGGAAACAGCAATACCGGTGGATCGTGCTCCCCCAGGGGTGTACGGAATCCCGGAATTTATTTGGACATTTGTTAGAACAAATATTGGAGAAATTTAGCAGCTTCAAGGGAACTACCCTGTTGCAGTATTTACACGACCTCTTAGTAACAGGAAAATGAAAAAAGAGTAGTTGAAGCCACGAACAAATTATTGTGTTTCCTGGGGCAGCAGGGACTGCGAGTATCTAAAAACAAACTACAATATGTGGAGCGAGAAGTGAAATACTTGGGACATTTAGTTAGTGAGGGAAAGCGAAAGATAAGCCCAGAACGGATAGAGGGAATAGTGGGGATGCTGCTGCCCAGAACTAAACGGGAATTTAGTATTATTTTGGATTTAACGGGATATTGAAGATTGTGGATTGATTCTTATGCTCAAAAGACGAATAAATTATATCTCAAACTATTGGAGGAGGAACCAAAGTGTCTGATATGGAAAGATGAAGAAAAAGAACTATTGAGGAATGCATAAGAGATCTGATCCATGCTCCCGTGTTAGCCTTACCTTCTCTAGATAAACCTTTACACCTCTTTGCTACCGTAGATAAGGGAGCGTATCTGGGAGTATTAATCCAGAGGTGGGGAGGAATGAAACAGCCAGTAGCATATCTTTCGAAGCTATTGGATCCAGTATCCCGGGGGTGGCCTGAGTGTGTGCAGGCCGTGGCTGCCACCGCACTGTTGATGGAGGAAAGCAGGAAGCTTACATTTAGGGGAGCCCTAATAGTAAACACCGCACACCAAGTGAGAACAATCCTCAACCAAAAAGCTGGGCGATTGTTGACAGACTCGCGGGTTTTGAAATATCAGGCAATATTAACAGAAAAGGATCATCTAGTGTTGGTCACGGACAATTGTTTAAATCCAGCTGCCTTTCTTTGGAAAGGGGAAGGAGACTCTCCTCAGAATCCAGAGCACAACTGCCTTGACATTATAGAATACCAAACTAAGGTCCGCATGGACCTGAGAGATGTTCCACTTTATGCAGGAGCCTGTCTTTTTATAGACGGATCTTCCCATGTGACTGAAGGGAAAAGACATCATGGGTATGCAGTTGTAGATGGGACGAAATGTCGTGTGGTAGAGGCAGGAAGGTTGCCGAAGGAGTGGTCAGCTCAGACCTGCGAACTTTATGCATTGGGAAGAGCACTGAGGGCGTTAGAAAATAAAGAGGGAGCGGTATACATTAACTGTAAATATTCATTTGGTGTTGTGCACACTTTTGGAAAGATATGGCAGGACAGACGATTGTTCAATTGCCGGGGGAAGGAATTAGCACATGAGGAGTTGATTAAACGGGTCTTGAGGTCTCTATTACTCCGCTGAGAAATAGTGGTAGTGCATGTAAATGGTCATCAGAAAGGAAATGAACTGGAAGTTAGGGGTAATATTTTAGCCGATGAAGTGGCTAAGGAAACAGGCCTGGACCCAAAAGGAGTGGTGATTCATTGTCTAATACCTACTTTCCCGATCCTCCGGAAGCTTCTATATTTACTGAAATAGAGGAAAAACAATTTCGGGACTGCAAAGTCAGCAGACGGTCATTGGATGTAACCTGATAGAAGGGAAAAGCTAAACAAAATGATGATGGGAGAAATTATGGCTGTCCTACATCAAGGCAGCCTTTGGGGAGTACAAGCAATGTGTGACTTAGTTCTGAGGGAAGATGGATGTAAAGGTATTTATACAGTTGCTAAACAAATATGTGAGGGATGTTTAATATGCACAAAGGTAATTAAGAATTTTCTTGTGAAAACAGACCCCGGGAGGAAGAGACCCGGGATTGAGACAGTTCCAGAGTATACAAGTAGATTATACTGAACTACCCAGAGTAGGAAGAATAAAATATATGCTGGTCATAGTAGATCATCTCTCTTGTTGGTTGAGGCATATCCCCTAGCTACCGCTGCTGCGGGTGGGGTGTCTACAACAATATTAGTGCACATAATTTCCCGATATGGGCTAGTGAACCGTATAGATTCCGACCAAGGAACTCACTTTACCTCTGAAGTGTTACGGGGATAATGAAAGTGTTGGGAATTTCCTGGGCGTTCCATCCTCCATGGCACCCACCATCATCAGGAAGGGTTTTGAGACTGAACCAAACAGTCAAACGCCAGTTCTCTAAATTGATAATAGAAACCAGACTCCCTTGGACCAAATGTTTAGCTATAGCTCTCTTGCGAGTACGAACAGCCCCAAGGAAAGATTTGGGACTATCCCCATATGAAATCTTATTTGGATTACCTTATCTGGGAATGAATTGATAATTGCAAATTCACGAAACTAAAGACTTGGTCTTAAAGAAGTATATACTGGGCTTGTCCTCCTCTTTGTCTTTCCTCAGGAAACACGGTTTCTTGGCACAGACTCCGCCCCTTGAATTTGCCATTCATCCCATTGAGATTGGGTCTTAGTAAAATCATGGACAGAGACTAAATTGCAGCCGGACTGGGAACGGCCATATCAGGCTCTTTTGATGACCGAAACGGCAATAAGGACGGCGGAGAAAGGCTGGGATCAAAGGGCCAGTGGAATCTTCAGTCGAGGAAGAAGTCTGGACAGCCAAATCAATGCAATAACCGCTGACACTCAGGCTAAATAGAGTTTGAGTAACTGATTATACGTTTGCGACGCGGGCGCGAGATGGTTTCTGTAGGATTGTGGATTAAGTCTTTTCGTACTTCCGCACTATTTTTACAATACTGGGAATGCTTCGAGGTATGATGCAAGCCCTGTTAGTTTTGGAATGTTGTCAAATATCATTTTCGTTATAAACAGTTCCTGAGGCTGATAATTCACAAGCAATAGAGGCTGATGCATGCAGCTTAGTAAATTGTGGGGATGTAGATAATCAGAGACAGTACTGCAGCTCAGAGATACATCTTAATTGCTATGGGGAGAGCTTTGGGGATGTTACTTGGTATAATGGTCTCGTCACAGTATTCGAGGACCCCTTCAGACTAGCTCTCGATTGTCCCGATAACAAGTGTAGCCCAATATACCTAACGATGAAGAAAACCACATGGCATGGAGAAATTCTGCAGGGGAAGTGTGGTTGGAGGGCGCGCAGGGGGTGGGTGCGGCACCTATCAGGTACAATTAAATGTAACATTTGGGATAGAAATGAAAACAAACGGGAATGATTTCTCGGGCTGTTGTTTTCGAATTAGCGTAGGAAAGGGAAAACAAGCAGAACTACTGGATAATAAGGTACAACCTTTCACCTCTCCCGATGACCTTAAAGTAGTAAGAATTGTACAGGTAAAGGACTTAAAACAGACCATTGAAATAGAAACTGGGTACGGGGATGCAAATGCCTGGTTTGAATGGGTAAAGTATACTGCATAAAGTCTGAAGAAGAGCAATTGCTATGCATGTGCCTCCGGTCGGCCAGTGACCCAGGTGGTTCCATTTCCGCTCGGGTGGAAGGGAGACAGGAAGGGCATAAAATGTATGATACCCCTGTAGCAGGATAAGACTGCATGGAATGATATGAATTGTACCTCCCTATTTCTGACGTTCCATTCCTTGGTGAAGAAAGATTCAAAAGCCCTCCCTAAGATTTCAGCCGCAGTCGGAAATCACACGTTGTGTGTGCATGGACGAGGTACAAATCGGTCGAGAGATTTGTGGGAGCTGAAAGTATGTACAGAGGTTAAGAATGTCACCAAAATGAACAAGGTAGGGAACTACTCAGCACTAAATATTCCCCGAGCGGATCTATGGTGGTACTGTGGAGGCAAAATATTGAGACCCACCCGATCTCTGGATTGGAGAGGGATATTTGCAATTGTACAATTGGCAATTCCATTTACCCTGGCAGATGCCAAGGAAAAGATAGTAGGGAAAAAGGGAAGGAGTAAGAGATCACTCTTCGACACTTCTTTCGATGGCAGGATTTATATCGATTCTGTAGGAGTCTGTAGGGAGGTACTTGACGAGTTCAAGGCTCGTAACCAGATTGCAGCAGGCTTTGAGTCAGCTCTCTTCTGGTGGGTAACAATTAATAAAAATGTAGATTTGATAAATTACATTTTCTATCCTCAACAGCCATTTATAAATAATACAAAATATGTAGTTAAAGGAATATCCGAACAGCTTGATGCGACAAGTAGGATGGTATTGGAAAACAGAATGTCCCTTGAAATGATTTTAGCGGGGAAAGGGTATGTGTGTGTATGCAATGTAAGGAGGAAGCTGTTGGACCTTTATTGCTAATACCACTGCGCCTGATGGTTCAATTACTCAGGCCTTAAGTGGATTAACTATGTTATCAGAGGAAGGAGCTGAGAATTCGGGAGAAGACACATCTCGCACGGGATGGCTTGAATCATGCTTTGGAAAATGGAAGGGGGTGGTGGTTTCCATCCTTACTTCCCTGATAGGAGTAGTCGGGATATTGGTAGCCAATGGCTATTGTATCATACCCTGTATACGAAGATTCACCAAAAGACTGATTGAGACATCCTAAATGAAACAGATGCCCCTAAAAGAGAATCAGGCAGAGGAACTTTATCGATTAAAAATGAGGGGATGAGTGAGACCAAGATGGATGAAATCTCCAGAATGATGCTTGCGAATTTTGGGGACGATGCTTAAAAGAAAAATGCGGAAGGTAATAAATGGTAATTAAAGGAAAAGGGGGAAATTGTGAGATATAAGCAAAGTAGTGTTGCTTCTGCAATTATAATTACTTATGCAAGGTAAATGAACTCTCACCAGTGTGTAATTGTTTTAACCAAGAGCTGAGTCAACAAGAATGAAAACTATGTGAAGGATATATATAACTGATTTTGTATTAGCTAAAATGTGCATACCAGAATGAAACGTACCTGCAAACAATGGCAGATGTTACAGACAACGAGCTAAGGTGCTGTGAGGAAATAAGTTCAAGCCAGATTTGCTTTTACACACAGTAGTTATAAGCATCTGTTTCCCACTTCTGCAAAAAACAAAACAACAAACCCCAATTAAAAGGTCATAAGGATGAATATGTTTGGGGAAAGGGAGAAAATGTCACACGTGGGGGAATTAGATAGTTGTGAAGGAGGATATTCCTTTCAATGGACCACAGTATGATGCGGTCAAACAGCCAAATAAAACGTGTACTTTGTTGTGCACAAGGCCGAATAAGGCAAGGGATAAACAATAGTAATAGGCTAAAAGGTAAAAACAATAAGTGCAGATGCTGAAAACCAAATATTGGATTAGTGGTGCTGGAAGAGCACAACAGTTCAGGCAGCATCCAAAGAGCAGCGAAATCGACATTACGGGCAAAAGCCCTTCATCAGGAATAAAGGGCTTTTGCCCGAAACGTCGATTTCGCTGCTCCTTGGATGCTGCCTGAACTGCTGTGCTCTTCCAGCACCACTAATCCAATAGTAATGGGCACCGAGTTTAGAGTAGTGAATCCTATATAAGATACGTACTTGCTTAACTCTGGGTGTCTATTTCAGGCACCGCGCTTGCAAGCGGATAATAAACATACTGATTGCTTCAGATCTTGTCTCGGACTGACATTATTGAAGTGGGTGAGCTTCGTTTCTCATATCTCTGACATCTCCAGCTTTGCTTAGCTCTCTCTGAAATATCTCCAATTTTGCTTTCTTATCTCTGAAACATCAACAGCCTTCCTGTCCTCTCTCTGGAACATCTCAAGCCTTGCTTTCCAATCTATGTATCATATCGAACCATGCTTTACACTCTCAGTGACATCTGTAGATCTTCTTTCCTATCCCAAGAGCCTGTCCAGCGTTGCTTTCCTATCTCTGTTACATCTCCAGCTTTGCGTTCTGATCACGATAGCATTTCCAGCCTTTCTTTCTTATTTCTTTAAACTTTCCATCCTTGCTTTCTTATCTTTGCAACATCAGCAGTCTTCGTTTGTCTGTAACATCTTCAGCCACGCTTACCTCTCTCTGTATCATCTCCAGGCTTGCATTCCTATCTCTGTAACATCTCCAGCCTTGCTTTCCTATCTCTGTGTTATCTTCAGACTTGTATTCCAATCTGAGAGGCTGCCCAGACTTGCTTTCCTATCTCTGTAACATGGCCAGCTTTGCTTTCCTATCTCTGTAGCATCTCCAGCATTGCGTTCCGATCACTATAACGTTTCCAGCCTTTCTATCTTATTTCTGGAGAATTTCCAGCCTTGCTTTCTTATCTTTGCAACATTACCAACCTTCCTTTCGTATCAATGTTGCATCGTCAGCATTGCATTACTATCCCGATAACATTTTCAGCCTGCTTTCCTATCTCTGTAACATCTCCAGCCTTGCATTCTTATCTTTGCAACGTCTCCAATATTGCTTTCGTTTCTCTGTAACATTTGCAGCCATGACTACCTCTCTCTGTAACATCTCTAACCTTGTCTTCCGATATTTCTATCATCTCCATCATTGTTTTCTAATCTCTGTGACATCTCTAGACGTGCTTTCCTATGCCTAGAGACTGGTCAGCCGTGCTTTCCCATCATGTAGCATGTCCAGCTTTGTTTCTCTATCTCTAACATCTCCAGCAGTGCGTTCCTATCACTATAACATTTCCAGGCATTGCTTTCCTATCCCTGTAAAATTTACAGTCTTGCTTTCTAATCTCAAAAATATCTCCAGCCTTGCTTTCCTATCTCTGTAACATCTCCAGTCTTGCATTCCTATCTCTGTGTTATCTTCAGCCTTGTATTCCTATCTCTACAGCCTGTCCAGCCTTGCCTTCTTATGTCTGTAACGTGGGCAGCCTTCCATTCCTATCTCTGCAACATCTCCAGCCTTGCAACCCTTTCTATGTCACATCTCGAGCATTGCTTTCCTATCACTATAACATTTCCAGCCTTGATTCCCCATCTCTGTAGAATTTCCAGCCTTGCTTTCTTATCTCTATAGCATCTCCAGCCTTGCTTTCCTGTCACTGAAAAAATAAACAGATTGCTGACTAATCTCTGTAACATCTCCAGCTTCACTTTCCTCTCCCTGTAACATCTCCAGCCTTGCATTCCTATCTCTTTATCATCATCCGCCTTGCATACCTATCTTTGTAACATCTCCAGCATTGCATTGCTATCACTATAACATTTTCAGCCTTGCTTTCCTGTTTCTGTAAAATTTTCAGCCTTGCTTCCTTGTCTCTGTAACATCTCTAGCCTTGCTATCCTATCACCGCAACAACTCCAGACTTCCTTTGCTGTCCCTGTCATATCTGGAGCCCTGCTTTTCTGTTTCTGAGACATCTCCAGCCTCGCCTTCCACTCTCTGGAACATCTCCAGCATTGTTTACTTATTTTTCAAACATTGACATTTCAGTCTTGCTTTCCTCTCTCTCTGTCACATCTCCAGCCTTGCTTGCCCATTCCTGCAACATCTCTAGCCTTGCTTTCCTGTCTCTGTGATATCTCCAGCCTTGTAATCCTATCTCTACAGCCTGTCCAGCATTGCTTTCTTATCTCTGTAAAATGACCACGCTTGCTTCCCTATCTCAGCAACATCTCCAGCAGAGCGTTCCCATCACTATAACATTTCTATCCTTTCATTCCTAATGCTGTAAAGTTTCTAACCTTGCATTCTTAACTTTGCAACATTTCCACTTTTGCTTTCCTTTATCTGTATCATCTCCAGCCTTGCCTTCCTCTCTCTGTAACACCTCCAGCCTTGCTTACCTCCCTCTGTAACATCTCCAAACTTGCTTTCTTGTCTCTGCAACATCACCTACGTACCAGTCCTCTCTCTTTAACATCTCCAGTCTTGCTTTCTTATATCTGCAAGGGGTACAGCCTTGCTTTCCTCTCTTTGTAACATCTCCAGCCTTGCTTTCTTATCTCTGCAACATATCCAGCCTTCCTTTCTTCCGTCTGAATCATCACCAGCACTGCGTTCCTATCACTGGAGATGCCTTGCTTTCCTGTCTCTGTAACATCTCCAGCCTTGCTTTCCATTTTCTGTAGGCGCTGCAGCCTTGCTTTCCTATCAGTGTAACAAATCCAGCGACGCTTTCCACTCCCTGTTGCATCTCCGGCCTTGATTTCCTATCTCTGTAATATTTCTAGCCTTATATCCTTATCTGTCTAACATCTCCAGCATTGCATTTATATCACTTTAACATTTCCAGCCTTGCTTTCCTCTCTCTGTAAGATTTCAAGTCTTTATTTCTTAGATCTGCAACATCTACGGCCTTGCTTTCCTATCACTTTAACAACGCCAGACTTGTTTTCCTATCCCTGTAATGTCTGAACCCTTGTTATTCTGTCTCTTATAACATCTCCAACCTGGGTTTCCTGTTTCTGTATCGTCTCCAAGCTTGATTTCCATTTTCTCTACCCGCTGCAGTCTTGTTTTCCTCTCAGTGAAAAAAATCCAGCCTCGTTTTCCACTCCCTGTAGCATCTCCAGCCTTACATTCCTATCTCTGTAACATTTCTAGACTTACATCCCGATCTATCTAACATCTCCAGCATTGTATTCATATCACTAAAACATTTCCAGCCTTGCTTTCCTCTCTCTGTAAGATTTCAAGCCTTTGTTTCTTATATCTGTAACATCTTCGGCCTTGCTTTCCTATCTCTTTAACAATGCCAAACTTGCTTTCCTATCTCTGTAATGTTTGCAGCCTTGCTATTCTGTCTCTTTTTAACGTCTCCAGCCTAGCTTTCCTCTCTCAGGAAAATCTCCAGCCTTGTTTTCTTCTTTCTCTAACATCTCAGACATGCATTCCTCTCTCTGTAACGTCTATCTGCTTTCCTATTTCTGCAACATCTCCAGCCTTGCTTTCCTATCTCTGAAACATCGTCAGCCTTGCTTTCCTCTCTCTGAGATATCTCCAGCCTTGTATTCCAATCTCTAGAACCTGTCCAGTATTGCTTTCCTATCACTGAAACATGACCAGCCTTGTTTACCTATCTCAGCAACAACTCCAGCATTGCGTTCCTCACTGAAAAATTTACAGTCTTGCTTTCTTATCTCTGTAACATCTCCAGCCTCGCTTTCCTTTCTCTGCAACACCTCCAGCCTTGCATTTCTAACTGTGTGACATCTCCAGCCTTGTTTTCGCCTCTCTGTTTCATCTCCACCCTTGCTTTTCTATCCCTGCAGCATCCCCCGTCGTGCTTTTCTCTCTCTATAATATCTCCAGCCGAGTTTACGAACTCTATAACATCTCCAAACTTGCTTTCCTATCTCTGTGAAATCTCCAGCCTTGCTTTCATATCTCTATATCATTTCCAGTTTGCTTTCCTATCTCTGTAACATCTCCAGCATTGCGTTCAGATCACTACAACATTTCCAGCCTTTCTTTCTTATTTCTGTAAAATTTCCAGCCTTGCTTCCTTATCTTTGCAACATCACCAGCCTTCCTTTCGCATCTCGGTTACATCACCAGCATTGCATTCGTATCCCGATAACATTTTCAGCCTTGCGTTCCTATCTCTGTAACATCTCCAGCCTTGCTTTCTTATCTTTGCAACGTCTCCAATTTTGCTTTCCTTTCTCTGCAACATCTCCAGACTTGCTTTCCTTTCTCTGTATCATCCCCAGCCATGCTTACCTCACTCCGTAACATCTCTAACCTTGTTTTCCGATATCTGCATCATCTCCAACATTGATTTCCAAACTCTGTGAAATCTCCAGACGTGCTTTCCTATCCCTAGACCCAATCAAACCGTGCCTGCCTATCTCTGTAACATGTCCAGCCTTGTTTCTCTATCTCTAACATCTCCAGCAGTGCGTTCCGATCACTAAAACATTTCCAGCATTGCTTTCGTATCGCTGTAAAATTTACCGCCTTGCTTTCTAATCTCTGTATTATCTCCAGCCTTGCTTTCCTATCGCTGTAACATCTCAAGCCTTGCTTTCCTATCTCTGTAACATCTACAGTCTTGCATTCCTATCTCTGTGTTATCTTCAGCCTTGTATTCCTATCTCTACAGCCTGTCCAGCCTTGCTTTCTTATCTCTGTAACGTGGCCAGCCTTTCTTTCCTATCTCTGTAACATCTCCAGCATTGCATTGCTATCACAATAACATTTTCAGCCCTGCTTTCCTGTCTCTGTAAAATCTCCAGCCTTGCTTCCTTGTTTTTGTAACATCTCCAGCCTTGCTTTACTACCACCGCAACAACCTCAGACTTCCTTTGCTATCCCTGTCATATCTGCAGCCCTGTTTTTCTGTTTCTGTAACATCTTCAGCCTTGCCTTCCTCTCTGTCTCGTCTCCAGCCTTGCTTTCCCATCCCTGCAACATCTCTAAACATGCTTTCCTGTCTCTGTGATATCTCCAGCGTTGTATTCCAATCTCTCGAGCCTGTCCAGCATTGCTTTCCTATCTCTGTAACATGGCCAGGCTTGCTTCCCTATCTCAGCAACATCTCCAGCATTGCGTTCCTATCACTATAATATTTCCATCCTTTCATTCCAAATTCTTAAAAATTTCTAATCTTGCTTTCTTAACTTTGCAACATCTCCAATTTTGCTTTCCTTTCGCTGTAACGTCTCCAGCCTCGCCTTCCTCTCTCTGCAATATCACCAGCCTTCCAGTCCTCTCTCTGGAACATCTCCAGTCTTGATTTCTTATACCTGCAAGAGGTCCAGCCTAGCTTTCCTCTGTAACATCACCAGCCTTGCACCCCTATCTCTGTAACATGTCTTGATTTGCATTACTCTCTCTATAACATCTCCAGCCTTGCATCCTACCTCTGTAAGATTTACAGCCATGGTCTCTTATCTTTGTAACATCTCAACCTTGCTTTCCTCTCTCTGTAACCTCTCCAGCCTTGCTTTCTTCTCTCTGTAACCTATCCAGCCTTGCTTTCCTATCTCTGTGCCATCTACAGCATTGCGCTCTGATCACGATAACATTTCCAGCCTTTCTTTCTTATTTCTGTACAATTTCCAGCCTTGCTTTCTTATCTTTGCAACATCAGCAGCCTTTTTTTCTCTGTAACATCTCCAGCCATGCATTCCTATCACTTTAAAATCTCTAGCCTTGCTTTCCTATCTCTGTAACATTTCCAAACTTGTTTTCCAGTCGCTGTAAACTCTCCAGCCTTGCTTTCCTATCTCTGTAACATCTCCAGCCTTGCTTTCCTATCTCGGTGTCATCTTCAGCCTTGTACTCCTTTCTCTACAACCTGTCCAGTATAGCTTTCCTATTTCTGTAACATGGCCAGGTTTGCTTTCCTATCTCTGTAACATCTCCAGCATTGGGTTTCGATCACTATAATATTTCCAGCCTTTCTTTCTTATTTCTGTAGAAATTCCGTCCTTACTTTTTTGTCTTTGCAACATCACCAGCCTTCCTTTACTATCTCTGTTAGATCGCCAGTATTGCATTAATATGCCGATAACATTTTCAGCCTTGCATTACTTTCTCTGTAACATCTCCAGCCTTGTTTTCTTATCTTTGCAACGTCTCCAATATTGCTTTCCTTTCTCTGTTACATCTGCAGTCATGCTTATCTCTCTCTCTGTATCATCTCTAACCGTGTTTTCCGATATCTCTATCATCGCCATCATTGATTTGCAGTCTCTTTGACTTCTCTAGATGTGCTTTCCTATATCTAGATCCTGTTCAGCCGTGCTTTCCCATCTCTGTAACATGTCCAGCTTTGTTTCTCTATCACTAACATCTCCAGCAGTGCGTTCCTATCACTAGAACATTTCCAGGCATTGCTTTCCTATCCCTGTAAAATTTACAGCCTTGCTTCCTAATCTGTATAATATCTCCAGCCTAGCTTTCCTATCTCTGGAACTCTCAAGCCTTGCTTTCCTATCTCTGTAACATCTCCAGTCTTGCATTCGTATCTCTGGGTTATCTTCAGCCTTGTATTCCTATCTCTACAGCCTGTCCAGCCTTGCTTTCTTATCTCTGTAACGTGGCCAGCCTTGCTTTCCTTTCCCTGTAACATATCCAGCCTTCCATTCCTATCTTTTACAACATCTCCAGCCTTGCATCCCTTTCTCTGTCACATCTCAAGCATTGCATTCCTATCACTATAACATTTCCAACATTGATTCCCCATCTCTGTCGAATTTCCTTGCTTTCCTTGCCTTGCCTTCTTATCTCTGTAGCATCTCCAGCCTTGCTTTCCTACCTCTGAGAAAATTAACAGATTGCTGTCGATTCTCTGCAATATCTCCAGCTTCACTTTCCTCTCCCTGCAACATCTCCAGCCTTGCATTCCTATCGCTGTACCATCTTCTGCTTTCCATCCCTATCTTTGTAACATCTACAGACTTGCATTCCTATCTCTGTTCCATCTTCAGCCTTGCATCTCTATCTTTCAAAATCTCCAGCATTGCATCGCTATCACTTTTGCAGCCTTGCTTTCCTATCTATGTAACATTACCAGCCGTGTTTACTTAATCTCTCACATCGCCAGCCTTGCTTTCTTATATCTGCAACATCTCCAGGCTTACTTTCCATTCTGGAAAGCAAGTCTGGTGATGTTTCACAGAGAGGACTGGAAAGCTGGAGATGTTGCAGAGATGAGAAAGTAAGGCTCGCGATGTTACAGAGAGAGGAAATCAAGGCTGGAGTGGTGACAGAGAGAGGAAGGCAAGGCTTCAGATGTTGCAGAGACTGCAAAGCAAAGCTGGAGATTTTCCGGTGGTAGGAAAGCTTGGCTGGAGATGTTACAAGGACAGGAATGCAAGACTGGAGATGTTACAGACAAAAATGCAGACTGGAAGTTTTACAGAGTAAGGAAAACCATGCTGGAGATGTTACACAGAAAGGAAAGCAAGACGGGCGATGTTACAGAGATACAAAACCAAGGCTGGAGAGATTAGTGAAATAAGAAAACAAGGCTGCAGATGTTACAGAGAGAGGAAAGCACGTCTGGGGATGTTGCAGAGAGTGGAAAGCAAGACTGGAGATGTTACTGAGAGAGGAAAGCAAGGCTGAAGGTCTTCATGATATAAGAAAACAAGGCTCTGGATGATGCAGAGACAGGAAAGCAAAGCTGGGGATGTTATAGGGAAGGGAAAGCAATGTTGGAAATTTTACACAGAAAAGAATGTAAGGCTGGTGATGATATAGAGATAGGAAAGCAAGGCTGGAGTGTCTTCAGAGAGTGGAATGCCAGGCTAGAAATGTTGCAGAGACTGGAAAGCAAGGCGGGATGTGTTACAGAGAGAGGAAAGCAAGGCTGGAGATGCTACAGAGATAAGAAAGCAAGGCTGGAAATGTTACCTAGACAGGAAAGGGAGGCTGGAAATATGACAGAAACAGCAAAGCAAGGCTGGAGATGTTAAAAGAGACAGAAATGCAGGGTTGCTGTTATTACCAGGATAGTAAAGCAAGGCTGGAGTTGTTACAGAGATTGGAAAGCAAGGCTGGAAATGCTACAGAAAAAGGAAAGCAAGGCTGGAAATGTTATCGTGATAGGAATGCAATGCTGGAGATGTAACAGAGATAGGAATGCATTTCTGGAGATGATACAGAGATGTGAAAGCAAGGCTGGAGATATTACAGAGATAGGAATCCAAGGCTGGAGATGTTACAGAGATAGGAATCTAACGCTGGAGATGTTACTGAGATAGGAAAGCAAGGCTGGAGTGGCTACAGAGAGTGGAATGCAAGGCTCGAGATGTTGCAGAGATTGGAAAGCAAGGCTGGACGTGTTACAGAAAAAGGAAGGCAAAGCTGGAGATGCTACAGAGATGAGAAAGCAAGGCTGGATATGTTACAGAGAAAGGAAAGCAAGGGTGGAAATGTTACAAGGCTGCTGATAGTACTAGGATAATAAAGCAAGGCTGGAGTTGTTTCAGACATAGGAAAGCAAGGCTGGAGATGTTAGAGCGATAAGAAAGCAAGGCTGGAAATTTTACAGAAAAAGGAAAGCAAGGCTGGAAATGTGATCGTGATAGGAATGCAATGCTGGAGATGTAACAGAAATAGGAATGCACGGCTGGAGATGAGATATAGAGATATGAAAGCAAAGCTGAAGATGTCACAGAGTTAGGAAAGCATGTTTGGTGATGTTATAGAGTTTGGAAAGCAGGGCTGGAGATGTTACAGAGATAGCAATGCAAGGCTGGAGATGTTACAGAGATAGGGAAACAAGGCCGGCCATGTTCTCGAGAAAAGAAAGCAATGCTGCATAGGTTCCAGACATAGGAATACAAGGCTGGGGATATCACAGAAATAGGAAATCAAGGCTGAAAATGTTACAGAGAGAGGAAACGAAGGCTGAGATGTTCCAAAAATAAGAGAACAATGTTGGAAATTTTACAGAGGTAAGAAAGCAAGACTGTAAATGTTATATTGATAGGAATGCATTTCTAGAGATGTTACAGAGATAGGGATGCAATGCTAGCGATGTTACAGACGGAGGAAAGGAAGGCTGGATATTGTTACACAGATAAGAAAGCAAGGCTGGAGATAGCAATGCAAGGCTGGAGATGTTACAGATCAAGGAAAGCGAGGCTGGAGATGTTATAGAAATAAGAAAGCAAGTCTGTAAAATTTTCAATTTGGAACCCAATGCTGGAGATTTTGCTGAGATAGGTAAGCAGGGCTGGTCATGTTGCAGAGATAGGAAAGCAATTCTGAAGATATTACAGGGATAGAAAAGCAGGTCTGACGTTGTTATAGATATAGGAAAGGAAGACTGGAGAAGTTACAGATATAAGAAATCAAGACTTGAAATCGTACAGAGAGAGGAAAGCAAGGCTGGAAATGTTATAGTGATAGGAATGCAATGCTGGAGATGTTACAGAGATAGGGATGTAAGGCTGGAAATGTTACAGAGATAGGAATGCAAGGCTGGAGATGTTGCAGCGAGTGGAAAACGAGGTTGGATGTGCTACACCGAGAGGAAAGCAAGGCTGTAGCGGGAACAGAAATTGGAAAGCAAGGCTGGAGATGTTACAGAGACAGGAAAGCAAGGCACCTCCAGTGATAGGAACGCAGTGCTGGTGATGTGATAGACAGAGGAAAGGATGGCTGGATATATTGCAGAGATAAGAAAGCAAGACTGGAGATGGTACAGAGAGAGTAAAGCATGGCTAGACCCCTTGCAGATAATCGAAAGCAAGAGTGGAGATGTTACAGAGTGAGAATTGGACGGCTGGAGTTGTTGTAGAGACAAGAAAGCAAGTTTGGAGATGTTACAGAGAGAGGGAAGCAAGGCTAGAGGCATTACAGAGAGAGGAAGACGAGGCTGGAGATGTTACAGAAAAAGGAACGCTAAATTGGAGATGTTGCAAAGTTAAGAAAACATGTTTAGAAATTTTACAGAATTAGGAATGAAAGGATGGAAATGTATTAGTGATAGGAACGCAATGCTGGAGATGTTGCTGAGATAGGAAAGCAAGCCTGGCCATGTTACAGAGATAGGAAAGCAATGCTGGACAGGCTGTAGAGATAGGAATACAAGGCTGGAGATATCACAGAGACAGGAAAGCAAGGGTAGAGATGCTGCAGGGATAGACAGGAAAGCAAGGCTGGACATGTGTCAGCGAGAGGACGGCAAGGCTGAAATGTCAGAAAAGTAAGAAAACAAGGCTGGAGATGTTCCAGAGAGTGGAAGGATAAGCTGGAGATGATACAGAAACAGAAAAGCAGGACTGCAAATATGACAGGGATAGGAAAGGAAGTCTGGAGTTGTTGCAATGATAGACCAGCAAGGCTGGAAAGGTTACAGAGACAAGGAACAAGGCTGGACATTTTACAGAGACGGGAAAGCAAGGCTCCACATGTTATAGTGATAGCAATGCATTGCTGGAGATGTTACAAAGATAGGGATGCAAGTCTGAAGATGGCACAGAGAAGGGATGCAAGGCTGGAGATGTTACAGGGAGAGGAAAGCGAGGCTGGAAATGCTACTGAGATTAGACAGCAAACTGTTTATTATTGCAGAGAGTGGAAAGCAAGGCTGGAGATGTTACAGAGACAAGAAAGCAAGGCTGGAAATTCTACAGAGATGGAGAGTCAAGGCTGGAAACGTTATAGTAACAGGAATGCAATGCTGGCGAAATTACTGAGAAAGGAAAGCAAGGCTGTCCACGTTAAAGAGATAGGAAGGCAAGGCAGGAGATATTACACAGATTCGAAAGAAATGCTGCATATTTTACAGGGATAGGAAAGCAATGCTGGAAATGTTATTGTGAGAGGAATGCAATTCTGGCCATGTTACAGATATACGAAAGCAAGGCTTGAGTGGTTACAGAGAGATTCTGGATTAGTGGTGCTGGAAGAGCACAACAGTTCAGGCAGCATCCAAGTAGCTTCGAAATCGACGTTTCAGGCAAAAACACTTCATCAGGAATAAAGGCAGTGAGCCTGAAGCGTGGGGAGATAAGCTAGAGGAGGGTGGGGGTGGGGAGAAAGTAGCATAGAGTACAATGGGTGAGTGGGGGAGGGGAGGAAGGAGATAGGTCAGGGAGGAGAGGGTGAAGTGGATAGGTGGGAAAGGAGATAGGCCGGTAGGGCAAGTCTGGACAAGTCATGGGGACAGTGCTGAGCTGGAAGTTTGTAACGAGGGTGAGGTGGGGGAAGGGGAAATGAGAAAACTGTTGAAGTCCACATTGATGCCCTGGGGTTGAAGTGTTCCGAGGCGGAAGATGAGGCGTTCTTTCTCCAGGCGTCAGGTGGTGAGGGAGCGGTGGTGAAGGAGGCACAGGACCTCCATGTCCTCAGCAGAGTGGGAGGGGGAGTTGAAATGTTGGGCCACGAGGCGGTGTGGTTGATTGGTGCGGGTGTCGCGGAGATGTTCCCTAAAGCGCTCTGCTAGGAGGCGCCCAGTCTCCACAATGTAGAGGAGACCGCATCGGGAAAAACGGATACAATAAATGATATCGGTGCATGTGCAAGTAAAACTTTGACTGATGTGGAAGGCTGCTTTAGGGCCTTGGATAGAGGTGAGGGAGGAGGTGTGGGCGCAGGTTTTTCAGTTCCTGCGGTGGCAGGGGAAAGTGCCAGGATTAGAGGGTTGGTTGGAGGGGGGCGTGGACCTGACCAGGTAGTCATGGAGGGATCTGTCTTTGCGGAAGGCGGAAAGGATTGGGGAGGGAAATATATCCCTGGTGGTGGGGTCTGTTTGGAGGTGGCGGAAAGGTCGACGGATGCTTTGGTTTATGCGAAGGTTGGTAGGGTGGAAGGTGAGCACCAGAGGGATTCAGTCCTTGTTACGGTTGGAGGGGTGGTGTCTGAGGGCAGAGGTGTGGGATGTGGACAAGATGCGTAGGAGGGCATCTTTACCATGTGGGAAGGGAAATTGCAGTCTTTAAAGAAGGAGGCCATCTGGTGTGTTCTGTGGTGGAACTGGTCCTCCTGGGAGCAGATCCGGCGGAAGAATTGGGAATACAGGATGGCATTTTTGCAAGAGGTAGGATGAGAAGAGGTGTAATCCAGGTAGCTGTGGGAGTCGGTGGGTTTGTAAAAAATGTCAGTGTCAAGTCGGTCATCATTAATGGAGATGGAGAGGTCCAGGAAGGGGAGGGGAGTGTCAGAAATGTTCCAGCTCAATTTAAGCTCAGGGTGGAACATGGTGAAGTTGATGAATTGCTCAACCTCCTCGCGGGAGCACGATGTGGCGCCAATGCAGTCATCAATTTAGCGGTGGAAGAGATGGGGAGTGATGCCGGTGTAATTACGGAAGATCAACTCCTCTACGTAGCCAACAAAGAGACAGGCATATCTGGGGTCCATACGTGTGCCCATGGCTACCACTTTAGTCTGGAGGAAGTGGGAGGATTCAAAGGCGAAGTTATTAAGGGTGAGGTCCAGTTCGGCCAAACGAATGAGAGTGTTGGTGGAAGGGTACTGTTGGGGAAGTCTGGACAGGAAACAACGGAGGGCTTGGAGGCCCTGGTCATGGCGGACGGAGGTGTAGAGGGATTGGATATCCATGGTGAAGACGAGGTGTTGGGGGCCAGGGAAACGGAAGTCTTGGAGGAGGTGGAGGGCGTGGGTGGTGTCTCGAACATTTGTGGTGAGTTCCTGGACTAGGGGGGATGGGACAGTGTCGAGGTAGGTAGAGCTGAGTTCAGTGGGGCAGGAGCATGCTGAGACAATGGGTCAGCGAGGGTGGTCAGGCTTGTGGATCTTGGGAAGGAGGTAGAACCGGGCATTGTGGGGTTCCCGGAATATGAGGTTGGAAGCTGTGGGTGGGAGATCTCCTGAGGTGATGAGGTTCTGTATGGTCTGCGAGATGATGGTTTGGTGATGGGGGGTGGGGTCATGGTCGAGGGGGCAGTAGGAAGAGGTGTCCTCGAGTTGACGTTTGGCTTCAGCGGTGTAGAGGTCAGTGCGCCAGACTACCACTGCACCGCTTTATCCGCTGGCTTGATGGTAAGGTTGGGATTGGAGCAGAGGGATTGGAGGGCTAGGCGTTGTGAGGGTGAGAGGTTGGAGTGGGGGAGGGGGTTAGACAGGTTGAGGCAGTTAATGTCCCGGTGGCAGTTGGAAATAAAAAGGTCGAGGGCAGGTAATAGGCCAGCACGGGGTGTCCAGGTGGATGCAGTGTGTTGGAGCTGGGCGAAGGGGTCCTCAGAAGGTGGTCGGAATTCCTGATTGTAAAAGTAAGCTCAGAGGCGGAGGCGACGGCAGAATTGTTCGACGTCACAGCATGTATTAAATTCATTGATGCGTGGGCGGAGGGGGATGAAGGTGAGTCCTTTGCTGAGTACTGATCGTTCGTCCTCAGTGAGGGAGAAGTCTGGGGGGATGGTGAAAACTCGGCAGGGTAGGAGCTGGGATCTAGTGTGGGTGTCAAGCTGGGAGTGGGAGCGGAACCTCTAACTGGAGTAGGTGTGATGGTGGGGGAATGGGGGTGGAGTCATGAGCAGGGGTAATGTTCCCCTCAGGGTTCTGGGGGTGGGGATATTGACAGTGGGGTCTGTGGGGGGGCATGTCAGCAGAATGCAGGTGAGTGGCGCTGGTTGGGGCGGAATTGGTGGTGACCACGGCAGTAGGGGTGGCTCAAGTCACTGAGCATGGCATCAGCGATGATGTGAAGGGCAGAAGTGATGTCAGGTGTGATGCATGAGTAATTGTGAGGGGTGGAGGTGGTTGTGGGAGTTGCTATGATGGGGGCGGGAGTGACATCACCAATCAGCGTGGTGGTGGTAGCTACATCAGCCGCATGGCTAATGGTGGAATAGGTCCCGAGGCCAGGGGAATATTCTGGAATGTTTGAGGAGCTCTGGTTATGGAGGTGGGTGGATAAAGGATTTTTTATTCTTACAGTTTTCGATGCGTGAGATGGAATTGAAATACTGTTTGTTGAGAGTATGAATTCTCCTGTCTGGAATGTTTGAGGAGCGCGGGTTATGGAGGTGGGAGGATACCTCTTGCAAAAATGCCATCCCGTATTCCCAATTCCTCCGCATCCGCCGGATCTGCTCCCAGGAGGATCGGTTCCACCACAGAACACACCAGATGGCCTCCTTTTTTAAAGACCGCAATTTCCCTTCACACGTGGTTAAAGATGCCCTCCAACGCATCTCGTCAACATCCCGCACCTCCGCCCTCAGACCCCACCCCTCCAACGGTAACAAGGACAGAATCCCTCTGGTGCTCACCTTCCACCCTACCAACCTTCGCATAAACCAAATCATCCGCCGACCATTCCGCCACATCCAAACAGACCCCACCACCAGTGATATATTTCCCTCCCCACCCCTTTCCGCCTTCAGCAAAGACTGTTCCCTCCGTGACTACCTGGTCAGGTCCCCGCCCCCCTACAACCAACCCTCCAATCCTGGCACTTTCCCCTGCCACCGCAGGAACTGTAAAACCTGCGCCCACACCTCTTCCCTCACCTCTATCCAAGGCCCTAAAGGAGCATTCCACGTCATTCAAAGTTTTACTTGCACATAAACTAATATCATTTATTGTATCCGTTGCTCCCGATGCGATCTCCTCTACAGTGGGGAGACTGGGCGCCTCCTAGCAGAGCGCTTTAGGGAGCATCTCCGCGATACCCGCACCAATCAACCACACCGCCTCGTGGCCCAATATTTCAACTCCCCCTCCCACTCTGCCGAGGGCATGGAGGTCCTGGGCCTCCTTCACTGCCGCTCCCTCACCACCAGACGCCTGGAGGAAGAACGCCTCATCTTCCGCCTCGGAACACATCAACCCCAGGGCATCAATGTGCTTTTCAACAGTTTTCTCATTTCCCCTTTCCCTACATCACCCGAGTTCCAAACCTCCAGCTCAGCACTGTCCCCATGACTTGTCCGGACTTGTCTTACCTGCATATCTCCTTTTCCACCTATCCACTCCACCTTCTCCTCCCTCACCTATCACCTTCCTCCCCTCCCCCACTCACCCATTGTACTCTATGCTACTTTCTCCCCACCCCCACCCTCCTCTAGCTTATCTCTCCACGCTTCAGGCTCACTGCCTTTATTCCTGATGAAGGTCTTTTGCCCAAAACGTCGATTTCGAAGCTACTTGGATGCTGCCTGAATTTTTGTGCTCTTCCAGCACCACTAATCCAGAATCTGCTTCCAGCATCTGCAGTCATTGTTTTTACCTGGTTACAGTGAGAGGAAAGCAAGGCTGGGATATTACAATGTTAAGAGAGCAAGGCTGGAAGTTTTACAGAGGTAGGAAAGCAAGGCTAGAAACGTTATAGTAAGAGTAATGCAATTCTGGACATGTTACAGAGATTGGGATGAAAGGCTGGTGATGTTACAGAGATAGGAAAGCAAGGCTGGAGATATTACAGATATAGAAAAGCAATTCTGGAAAAAATTACAGAGATAGGAAAGCAAAGTTGGAAAAGTTATTGTGTTCCGAATGCAATGCTAGAGACGTTACAGACACAGGAAAGCAAGGCATCACCAATGATAGGAACGCAGTGCTGGCAATACTGCAGAATGTGGAATGGAAGGCTGGATATGTTGCAGAGAAAAGAAAACAAGGGTGGAGATCAAAAAGAGAGAGGAAATTAATGCTTGACATTCTCGAGGGATAGGAAAGCATATCTACAGATGTCACCGAGATAGGAAAGCATGGTTCAATATTATACATAGATTGGAAAGCAAGGCTGGAGATGTTACACAGATCGGACAGGCAGGCTGGTGATGTTTCAGATAAGGAAGCAAAATTGGAGACGTTACAGAGAGACCTAAGCAAGGCTGGAGATGTCATAGAGGAAATAAAGCAAGGCTGGAGATATTACAGAGAAAGGGAAGCAAAATTGGAGTTGCAAGGATACGAATGCAATGCTGGAAATTTGATCGGAATCGGAAAGAAAGGCTGGACATGTTGTAGTGAGAGGAACGCAATACCACAGATGATACAGAGAGAGTGAAGCTAGGCTGGAAATTTGATCGGGAAAGGAAAGGAAGGCTGGACATGTTCTAGAGAAAGGAATGCAAGGCTAAAGATATCACAGACGTAGGGAAGCAAGGCTGAAGATGGTGCAGAGATAGTAAAGCAAATTTGGAGATGTTACAGAAAGCGGAATGCAAGGCTGGAGATGTTACAGAAACAGGAAAGCAAGGCTGGAGATGTTAAAATAAAGATAAAAGGAAGGCTGCAGACATTATAGTGATAGGAAAGCAAGGCTGGAGCTGTTACAGAGATAAGAAAGCTGGGGTGCCAATTTTACAGTGATAGGAAAGCAAGGCGGGAAAGGTAATAATGATAGGATTGCAATGCTGGAGATGCTAATGAGGTTGGGATACAGGGCTGGAGATGTTACAGACATGGGAAGGCAAGGCTGGCTATGTTGCAGCGATAGGAAAGCAAGGCTGGAGTAGGTACAGAGACTGAAATCAAGGATGGAGACGTTACAGAGATACGCAAGCAAGGTTGCAAATTTTACAGAGATTGGAAAGCAAGGCTGGAAATATAGTGATAGGAACGCACTGCAGGAGATATTAGAGACAGAAATACTTGCCTCGAGATGTTACAGAGATAGGAAAGCAAGGCTGGACAGGCTCTAGGGATAGGAAAACACATCTACAGATGTCACTGAGAGAGGAAAGCATGGTTCGATATGATACATAGATCGGAAAGCAAGGCTGGAGATGTTCCAGAGAGAGGACAGGAAGGCTAGTGATGTTTCAGAGATACGAAAGCAACATTGGAGATGTTAGAGAGAGTGCTAAGCAAGGCTGGAGATGTCACAGAGGAAATAAAGCATGGCTGGAGATGTTGCAGAGAAAGGAAAGCAAAATTGGAGATGCAGCAAGGATAAAAAAGCAAGGCTGGAAATTAGGCGAGAATAGGAAAGGAAGGCTGGAAATATTATAGTGAGAGGAACTAAATGCCGGAGATGTTACAGAGAGAGTGAAGCGAGGCTGGCCATGTTACATAGACAGGAAAGCAAGGCTGGACAGGCTCCAGAGATAGGAATGGAAGGCTGAAGATATCACAGAGGTAGGTAAGCAACGCTGGAGATATTGCAGAGATAGGAATGCAAGGTTGGAGAGGTAACAGAGAGAGGAAAGCAAGATTGCAGATTCTACAGAAATAGGAAAGCAAGGATGGAGATGTTAATAGAGAGATTAAAGCAAGGCTGCAGATGTTACAGTGATAGGAAATCAAGGCTGGACATGTTACAGATATAAGAAAGCAAGGCTGGCAATTTTGCAGAGATAGAAAAACAAGGCTGGAAATGTAATAATGATAGAAACACAATGCTGGAGATGTTTCAGAGATTGGGATGCACGGCTGGAGATGATACAGAGATAGAAATGCAAGGCTGGAGATGTTGAATAGGTATGAAAACAAGGCTGCAGATGTTACAGAGAGAGGAAACATGGCTGGAGATGTTGCAGAGATAACATCGCAAAACTGGAAATTTACAGAGATAGGAAAGCAAAGCTCGAAATGTTACAGTGTTAGGAACGCAATGCTGGTGATGTTTCAGAGACAGGAAAGCAAGGTATCAGTTTTGACAGGAACGCAATGCTGACGATGTTGCAGACTGAGGAAAGGAAGGCTGAATATGTTACAGAGTAAAGAAAGCAAATCTGGAGGTGTTAAAAAGAGAGGGAAACAATGCTGGCGATGTTACAGGGAAAGGAGACCAAGGCTGGAGATGTTACAGAGATCGGACAACATGGTTGGAGATGTTACAGAGAAAAGTGAGCTCGACTGGAGATGTTGCAGATATAAGAAAGCAAGTCAGTACATATTGCAGAGAAAGGAAAGCAAAGCTGGCGCCGTTACAGAGATACGAAAGCAAGGCTGTAAATTTTACAGAGATTGTAAAACAAGGCTGGAAATGTTATAGTGGTAGGAATGCACTGCTGGAGATGTTAGAGACAGAAATACTGGGCTGTATATGTTACATAGATAGGAAAGCAAGGCTGGACAGGCTCTTGGGATAGGAAAGCACATCCAGAGATGTCACCAAGAGTGTAAAGCATGGTTCGATATGATACATAGATCGGAAAGCAAGGCTGGAGATGTTCCAGAGAGAGGACAGGAAGGCTGGTGATGTTTCAGAGATAAGGAAGCAAGGTTGGAGGTGCCACAGATATGAGAAACGAAGCTCACCCACTTCAAAAATGTCAGTCCGAGACAAGATCTGAAGCAATCAGAATGTTTATTATCCGCTTGCAAGCGCTTTGCATGAAATAGACACCCAGAGTTGAGCAAGTACGTATCTTATATCGGATTCACTACTCTAAACCCGGTGCCCATTACTATTGTTTATCCCTTGCCTTATTCGTCCTTGTGCACAACAAAGTACACGTTTTACTTGGCCATTTGACCTCATCATACTGTTGTCCATTGTGGGGAATATCCTCCTTTACTACTATCTATTTCCCCCACGTGTGACATTTCCACCCTTTCCCCAACCATATTGATCCTTATGACCTTTTAATTGTGGTTTGTTTTTTTGTTTTTGCAGAATTGGGAAACAGATGCTTATAACTACTGCTTGTACAAGCAAATCTGGCTTAACCTACATCGTCACAGCACCTTATCTCGTTGTCTATAACATCTACCATTGATTGCAGGCACATTTCATTTTTGTATACACATTTTAACTAATGCAAAAACAATTATATATTTCCTTCACATTAGTTTTCATTCTTGTTGCCTCAGGTCTTGGTTGAAACAATTACACACTGGTGTGAATGCATTTACCTTGCGTAAGTAATTATGATTGCAGAAGTAACACTACTTTACCTATATCCCACAATTTCACCCTTTTTCTTTAATTACTATTAATTTTCTTCTGCATTTTTCTTTTAATCATCGCTCCCAAAATTCGCAAGCATCATTCCGGAGATTTTATCCATCTTGGTCTCACTCATCCCCTCATCTTTTAATCGATAAAGTTCCTCTGCCTGATTCCGTTTTAGGGGCATCTGTTTCATTAAGTCTGTCTCAATCAGTCTTTGGGTGAACCCTTGTATACAGTGTATCATACAGCAGCCAATGTCTAACAATACCCCGGCGACTACTATCAGGGAAGTAAGGATGGAAACCACCACCCCCTTCTATTTTCCAAACCATGATTCAAGCCATCCCGTGAGAGATGTGTCTACTACTGAATTCTCAGCCCCTTCCTCTGATAACTTAGTCAATTCCCTAGAAGCCTGAGTAATTGATCCGTCAGGCGCAGTGTTATCAGGAATAAAGGTACAATAGGTTCCTCATAAAATTACACACACACACACACACACACACACCCTTTTCCCGCTAAAATCAGGTCAAGGGCCATTCTGTTTTCCCAAACCATTCTATTTGTCGCATCAAGCTGTTCTGATATTCCTTTAACTACATATTTTGTATTATTTATAAATCGCTGTTGATATAGAAAACGTAATTTATCCAACCTACATTTTTATTAATTGTTACCCACCAAAAGAGAGCTCACTCAAAGCTTCTGCAATCTGGTTACGAGCCTTGGTCTCATCAGGTCCCTCCCTACAGACTCCTACAGAATCGATATAAATCCTGCCATCAAAAGGAGTGTCCAACAGTGATCTCTTACTCCTTCCCTTTTCCCTACTATCTTTTCCTTCGCAACTGCCAGGGTAAATGGATTTGCCAATTGTACAATTGCAAATATCTCTCTCCAATCCAGAGATCGGGTGGGTCTCAATATTTTGCCTCCACAGTACCACCATATCTGGGAATATTTAGTGCTGAGTAGTTCCCCCCCTTGTCTGTTTTGGTAACATACTTAATCTCTGTACATAATTACAGCTCCCCCAAATCTCTAGACCGATTTGTATCTCGTCTATGCACACACAACGTGTGATTTCCAACTCCGGCTGAAAACGTAGGAGGGCTTTTGAATCTTTCTTCTCCAAGGGAGCGAACATCAGAGATAGGGAGGTACAGTTCCTATCATTCCACGCAGTCTCATCCTCGTACAGGGCTATCATACGTTTCATGCCCTTCCTGTCTCCCTTCCACACTAGTGGAAAGTGAACCCCCTGGGCCACTGGCCTACTGGAGGCACATGCATAGCAATTGCTCTTGTTCAGACTTTTCACAGTATACTTTGCCCATTCAACCCAGGCATGTGCATCCCCATACCCAGATTCTATTTCGATGGTTTGTTTTAAGTCCTTTATCTCTATAATTTTTACTACTTTAAGATCATCCGGAGGGGTGAAAGGTTTAACCTTATTATCCAGTAGTTCTGCTCGTTTTCCCTTTCCTACACTAATTCGAAAACAACAGCCCGAGAAATCATTCCCGTTTGTTTTCATTCCTATCCCAAATGTTTTATTTATTTGTACCTGATAGGTGCCGCACCTACCTCTCGCGCCCCGCCCCCTCCACCCCCAGGATTGATTCATGCCATGTTGTTTTCTTTATCGTTAGATATAATG
This sequence comes from Chiloscyllium punctatum, assembly GCF_047496795.1. Classification (NCBI taxonomy): domain Eukaryota; kingdom Metazoa; phylum Chordata; class Chondrichthyes; order Orectolobiformes; family Hemiscylliidae; genus Chiloscyllium; species Chiloscyllium punctatum. The sequence continues at coordinate 99,089,742 of NC_092754.1, read as the reverse complement.
GGTTACACTTTTTATCGGGGCAATCACGAGCTGGTCGGAAGGCGTCGGAAGGCCGGTGTACTGTGACGAGACCATTATACCAAGTACCTTCCCCAAGGCCATCCCCATAGGACTTAAGATGTATCTCTGAGCTGCAGTACTGTCTCTGATTATCTACATCCCCACAATTTACGAAGCTGCATGCATCAGCTTCTAACACTTGTGGATTATCCGACTCAGGAACCGTTAATAACAAGTATGAAAATGATATTTGACAACACTCCAAAACTAAGAGGGTGAGCATCATACCGCTAAGCATGCCCAGTATTCTAAATCTCGTGGTGAAGCACGAAAAGACTTAATATACAATCCTACGGAAATCATCCCTCGCTCGCTTCGCCATTGTATAATCAGTCACTCAAAGTCTCTTTAGCCTGAGTTTCAGTGGGTCTTGCGTTGATTCGGCTGTCCAGACTTCTTCCTCGACTCGAGATTCCACTGGCCCTTTGATCCGAATGAAGTGAGTTCAGCCTTTCTCCGCCGTCCTTATTGCCGTTTCGGTCATATGGTCCTCCCCAGTCCGGCTGCAATTTAGTCTCTGTCCATGATTTTACTAAGACCCAATCTCACGGACGGATATGATGAATGGTGAATTCAAGGGGCGGAGTCTGTGCGAATAAACCCTGTTTCCTGAGGAAAGAAATAGTAGGATAAGCCCAGTATGTACTTCTTTAAGAAAAAGCCTTTAATTTCGGGAATTGGCAATTCTCCGTTCGTACCCAGATAAGGTAATCCAAATAGGGGGATAGTCCCAAATCTTTCCTTGGGGCTGTTCGTACTCGCAGGAGAGCTATAGGTAAACATTTGGTCAAAGAGAGTCTGGTTTCTATTATCAATTTAAAGAGCTGTCGTTTGAGTGTTTGGTTCATTCTCAAAACCCTTCCTGATAATGGCAGATGCCATGGAGTATGGAACTCCCAGGAAATTCCCAACCCTTTCATTATCCCCTGTAATACATTAGAGGTAAAATGAGTTCCTTGGTTGGAACCTATACGTTTCACTTGCCCATATCGTGGAATTATGCGCTCTAATATTATTTTAGACACCCCACTCACAGTGGCGGTAGCTGGGAGGTATGCCTCAACCGAACTAGATAGATGATCTACTATGACCAGCATATATTTTAGTCTTTGTACTCTGCGTAGTTCAGTAAAATCTTCTTGCATACTCTTGAAACGTCTCAATCCCGTGTTTTTTCCTCTCGGGCTCTGTTTTCTCTAAACTTTCTTATTTACCTTTATGCATATTATTCATCCCTCACATATATGCTCAGCAATTGTATAAAGACCTTTCCATCCATATTCCCTCAGAACTAAAAGACACATTGTTTGTACTCCCCAATGGCTGCCATAATTCTTGCATCATCATTTTGTTCAGCATTTCCCTTCCATCAGGAACATTGAATGCCCGTCTGCTGTCTATGCAGCCCCTAACTCGTTCAAATATCTTTCCTCTCTTTCAGTAAATTTAGGAGCTTCCCGAGGATCGGGACAGTAGGTATTAGGGAATGAATCACCACTCCTTGTGGATCCAGGTCTGCTTCCTTAGCCACTTCATCGGCTAATCTATTCCCCCTAACTTCTGGTTCATTTCCTTTCTGATGACCATTTACATGCACTACCACTATTTCTCAGGGGAGTAATAGGGACTCAAAGACCCGTTTAATCAACTCCTCGTGTGCTAATTCCTTCCCCCGGCTATTGAACAATCGTCTGTCCTGCCATATCTTTCCGAAAGTGTGCACAACACCAAATGCATATTTACAGTTAATGTATACCATTCCCTCTTTATTTTCTAACGCCCTCAGTGCTCTTCCCAATGCATAAAGTCGCAGGTCCGAGCTGAACACTCATTCGGCAACGTTCCTGCCTCTACCACACTACATTTCGTCCCGTCTACAACTGCATACCCATTATGTCTTTTCCCTTCAGTCACATGGGAAGATCCGTCTATAAAAAGTCAGGCTCCTGCATGAAGTGGAACATCTCTCAGGTCCATGCGGACCTTAGTTTGGTATTCTATAATGTCAAGGCAATTGGATTCTGAGGAGAGTCTCCTTCCCCTTTCCAAAGAAAGGCAGCTGGATTTAAACAATTGTCCGTGACCAACACTAGATCATCCTTTTCTGTTAATATCGCCTCATATTTCAAAACCCGCGAGTCTGTCAACTATCGCCCAGCTTTTTGGTTTAGGATCGTTCTCACTTGGTGTGGGGTGCTTCCTGCTTTCCTCCACCAACAGTGCAGTGGCAGCCAAAGCCTGCACACACTCAAGCTACTGGGATACTGGATCCAATAGCTTCGAAAGATACGCTACTGGCTATTTCATTCCTCCCCACCTCTGAGTTAATACTCCCAAAGCCGCTCCCTTATCTATGGTAGCAAAGAGCTGGAAAGGTTCATCAAGAGAAGGTAAGGCTACCATGGGGGCATGGATCAAATATCTTTCGAATACTTAAATAGTTATTTTTACTCTTCTTCCCAACTCAGACACTTTGGTTCCTCCTCTAATAGTTTGAGATATAATTTATTTGTCTTTTGAGCATATGAATCAATCCACAATCTGCAATATCCCATTAAACCCCCAAAAGTACCTAATTCCCGTTTATTCCTGGGCAGCGGAATTCCCACTATTGCCTCTATCCGTTCCGGATGGTCTTCCGCTTTTCCTCACTAACTAAATGTCCCAAGCATTTCAATTCTCGCTCCACATATTGTATTTTGCTTTTAGATACTCGCAGTCCCTGCTGTCCCAGGAAATTCAATACTTTCTTAGTGGCTTCTACTACTCTTTCACTTCGCTTTCCTGTTACGAAGAGGTCGTCTACATATTGCAGCAGTTCCCTTGGGGTTACTAAATTTCTCCATATTTGTTCTAACATCTGTCCAAATAAATTCGGGGATTCCATAAACCCCTGGGGGAGCACGGTCCACCGGTATTGCTGTCTCCATCCTGTCTTGGGATCTTCCTATTCAAAGGCAAAAAATTTCCAACTTTCCTCCACTAAGGGACAATCCCAAGAGACATCATTTAATTCTGTCACATTAAACCATTTGTGGTCATGAGGGATCTAACTTAATAACGGATAGGGATTTGGCACCATTGGGTGCCTGACCTGTTCTATTCGATTCAATATTCTCAAATCCTGCGCCAATCGATAGGTTCCATCGGATTTACGCACTGGTAGAATTAGGATATTATAAGGAGACATACATGTCTCCAACAGTCCATCTCTAGCACCTTAATTACTGGCTGCAGTCCTCGTTTACCTTCTATGGAAATGGTGAGATTGTCGCTAATAAACAAGGTGCCCTTTCCTTTTTAAACTTATTTCTAGGGGACGGATTTGTAGTTTTCCACGATTCCCTTCTCTAGCCCATTCAATAGGGTCTATCTATCTCTCCACATCCTCAGTCAACATGGTCAATCTTACAACTAATTCTTTTTCCTGAATGCCAATCTCCAATCCAAAGAGTATAATTAAATCTCTCCCTAATAAGTTACTTCCTATATCAGGGATATACAACAGTTCCCCTGTGACTCTATCCTTCGGACGTTCTATCATCATAGGTTCAAATACTGGAACAGTAAATCCTTCCCCTTTTACCCCCGAAGCAGTAATTGACTGTGTCAACATTCCTACTTTCTTTGGTTTGAAATTCAGCGATGACCGTGCTGCCCCCGGATCTACGAGGAAGATTACCTCTTCCCTACAGGGTCCCACCTTCAGGTTTATCAAGGGTTCCTGGTGGGCCCCCGAGGGCAGGAACCCCTGACACCTCTATTCTTCGGCAAAATGCATAAGAGGAATTGCCCTTTCTTCCCTGTTTCGATCAGGACTTTCCCGCTTAAAACACCTGAGTTTCTGCAATAACAGCATCCTGCCTGTGGAGACTTCCATCTCTGCCCCTGTCGTCCAAACCCTCTATCAAATGCTCCCCATTGTCCTCTCCCTCTCCCTCTCTGTCCTACATGCTGCTACCTACCGCTCCAGTTTCTCACTATTGGTTCTATTCTTTTCTTAACTACCTCATCAACTGTAGCTACCATCATTTTGGCCTTCTGTTTTTGTCTTTCATCCTCTCTCTTTGCAAACACTTTCTGTGCCTCTCTTAACAATTCATCTAATTGTGTTTCATTCCTCCCTTCTATCTTCAGTATCTTTCTCTGTGTCTGGCCATGCTTTTGTCACAAAATGTAATTTCAAAAGACCTTGTGCCACTGGGTCCTCAGGATTCATTCCTGAGTATTTCCGCATTGAATCTCTTCATCTTTGCAAGAAAGCTGAGGGTGTCTCATCTTTCTCCTGTCTAACTTCAAAGGCTTTATTAAAATTTTGCGACTTCGGAACTGCCTCTCTTATTCCTTTTAGAATCAGGTCTTTCAATTCCATTATTTCTTCTCTATGCTCCGGGTTTTGATTTTCCCACTGGGTGTCACTGAGGGGAAACTCCGTCTCTCCCTGTCCAGTATCCTCATCCCCAATGGGAAGGTCCCTATCCCATATTTTAATGGCTGCTCCTGGTATAAATCCCCTTTCTTCCCCAGTAAATAGTACATTCAAAATAGACATTAACTCAGTCCACATATACAGACTGGGCCCCAAGAATTGATCAATTTGTTCAGATAGCCCGACCGGATCCTCAACCAGGACCTTCATCTCCTTTTTAAATGTTCTGACCTCCCCACTGGTGAAGGGCCACTTACAAACCCAATCTCTTTGTCCCGTATTGGTACCTCCCGAAGGGGATAACTCTTTCTGTTCTTCCCCTTTTTTTGTTTTTGTTTTTCCCCCTTAGGCTTTTGTTTAGATACTCCAGAGGCGTCCTCTACGTCTACTTTATCTTCCCTTCCTTTTGTTGCGCATTGATGGTCGGGAATAACAACATCCCCGTCCACCGCCTCTTCGTTCTCCTCTTGTGGGTCATACGTTCCCTGTCCCTATCTGTCTGTCTGTCTCTCCTCCTCCCCCTTTTTCACCCAATATGATTTTATGGTACGGAGGGTGGGAGTGCCATCAGGCAAAACGATCCCAGGGACTAGGTGGGGCAGAGGGGGAATCCTTTGTATTTACTACCATCATTCCCAAACTACCCTTCCAACAGGACACATAGTCCACCTCTTCTTGACTAAAAGGTTGTTTTTCATTGACATACATACCTAAATACTGACATGCCCAATCCCCATCCGAATCATACTTTGGCCGGAAGACAGCTGGATGAATGATTGGTTCTTTGGTCCATACTAAACAACAGTATTTAATCATTATCTTTTTATCTTTTTCCCTTTCACAAGTGTTACTTGTCCATTCCCTCAACATCCTC